>NW_007729034.1:0-18971 GCF_000696425.1 Galeopterus variegatus
ACTGAGGGTTGCAGTCCGTTGCCGGACACGAAAAAAGACAAAAAGGAAAAAAAAAAAGAAAGAAAGAAAAATATGTCTTCATCTCCACCCATAGCACTAAAACTATGGCTTAGATATTTGGCTGGGTAGGTGGGGGGGGGGAGAAACCAGGTTGTAGAACAGAGAACTCCAGATATGTCTCAAAGGAACTGATGTCATTTGCAATAAAATGTGAAGAAGTTCAAACCTAAGGGCACTGTCAAAAACAGTGGAAGTTGTGGTGGAAATTGAGAAAGGATTGATAGATTCATTGAAGATACAGACTAAACTGTAGTTTAGCCACAAATTGGGAGAAAATACTTGCAAAAGACATATCTGATAAATGACCACTATTCAAAATAAGAAAAAAACAGCCCAATTAAAAAATGCACAAAAAACCTGAACCTCACCAAAGAAGACATAAATGACAAGTAGCATATAAGATGTTCAAACATCATATGTCATTAGGGAATTACAAATTTAAATAATAATGAAATACCACTGCACATCTATTTGAATTGCCAATAAGAAGAACATTGGCAACACCAAATGCTGTTGAGGATGGGGAGCAATAATTCTTACACATTGCTGGTGGGAATGCAAAATAGTACTTCTATTTGGAAGACAGTTTGGCAGCTTTCTTATAAAAGCATGCAATCCAGTAATCATGCTTCTTGATTTACCCAAAGGAGTGAAAACTTATGTCCATACAAAAACCTGCATGCAGATGTGTATAGCAGCTTTATTCATAATTGCCCAAACTTGAAAGTAACCAAGATGTCCTTCACTAGCAGATAAATAAGCAGGAATACATCCGGACAATAGAGGGTTATTCAGCTCTAAAAAGAAATGAGCCATCTAGCCATGAAAAGACATGGAGGAAACTTAAATGCATATCATCAAGCAGAGAAAAAAAATCAGAAAAGCCTCCATACTATATGATTTCAACTATATGACAGTATGGAAAAGACAAAACTATGGAGTTAATAAAAAGACTAGTGATTGCTAGGGGTTGGGAGGAGGGAGGAATGAATAGAGCACAGAGGATTTTTAGAGTAGAGAAACTATTCTGAATGACACTAAAATGGTAGATACATATCATTATACATTTGTGCAGACTTATAGAATATATAACACTATGTACATTCTAACATAAACTATAGACTTTGAATAATAATGTTCCATTGTACATTCATCAATTGTAACAAATGTACCACTCTGGCACAGAATGTTGATAGTGGGAGAGATTTTTTGCATGTGTGGAGACAGAGGTATATGGGAACATTCTGTGCTCTCAGCTCAATTTTGCTATGAACTTAAAAATTACCTAAAAAACAAACTTTACTAATAATTAATAATAATAATAAAATTAAATAGATTAGATGGAAATTTAATTCAAAAGGAACAAATGAAGAGAAAATAAAATTATAAATAAGAAGGTTAATGTAATAAAATCTATAAATAAATACTTGCTCTCCTTTTTTATCTCAGCTTCTTTCAAAAACATAAGATATATAAGGTCATAATTATAACAATGAATCACTGATTTTGTAACATTTATTGATGTAATATGTATAACAATAACACCACAAAAAAGGGGAAAAGGGAATAGAGATCCAAGGAGTAATGTTTTGTATCACACTGGAATTAAGTTAGAGTAACTCTAAAGCTGTTTCTGATAAGTTAAAATGTATATGGCAAATCCTAGAACAACCACTAGGGAAATTACTCAAAAAATTAGTATAATTAATTAATTAATTAATTAATTCTTAAAGAAACTAAAATGCTACTTTAGAAAATACTCAACACAAAGGAAAGCATTTAAGAAGAAATACAGGAAAAATCTATGAGGCATATAGAAAATAGGAAGTGAAATGACATATGGAAACCCAGCTATATCAATAATAACATTAAATGTAAATTGACTAAACAATTCAATCAGAAAGCAGAAACTGTCAGACTGGATTAAACAAACTTTACTAATAATTAATAATAATAATAAAATTAAATAGATTAGATGGAAATTTAATTCAAAAGGAACAAATGAAGAGAAAATAAAATTATAAATAAGAAGGTTAATGTAATAAAATCTATAAATAAATACTTGCTCTCCTTTTTTATCTCAGCTTCTTTCAAAAACATAAGATATGTAAGGTCATAATTATAACAATGAATCACTGATTTTGTAACATTTATTGATGTAATATGTATAACAATAACACCACAAAAAAGGGGAAAAGGGAATAGAGATCCAAGGAGTAATGTTTTGTATCACACTGGAATTAAGTTAGTGTAACTCTTAAGCTGTTTCTGATAAGTTAAAATGTATATGGCAAATCCTAGAACAACCACTAGGGAAATTACTCAAAAAATTAGTATAATTAATTAATTAATTAATTAATTCTTAAAGAAACTAAAATGCTACTTTAGAAAATACTCAACACAAAGGAAAGCATTTAAGAAGAAATACAGGAAAAATCTATGAGGCATATAGAAAATAGGAAGTGAAATGACATGGAAACCCAGCTATATCAATAATAACATTAAATGTAAATTGACTAAACAATTCAATCAGAAAGCAGAAACTGTCAGACTGGATTAAAACAAGATTCAAGTGCATGTCATCTGTTGCAGACATACTTTGCATTCAAAGTAGAGATAGATTAAAAGTGAAAGTCAGAAAAATATATATCATGCAAGTAGCAACCACAAGAAAGGTGGAGAAGCCTTAATAATATCAGACAGAATAAAACTCAGAACAACAAAAAACAAGTTACTACAGATAAAGAGAAACATTTTATTATAATCAAAGAGTCAATCCATCAGGAAGATATAACATCTAATAACAAAGCACCAAAATAAATAAATCAAAAACCGACAGAATGAATGCAGAAATGGACAACACAGTAATAATAGTGACAGACTTCAATATCTTATTTTTAATACTGGATAGAACAACTAGGCATAAAATCACCAAGGAAATAGAGGACTTGAAAAACACTATAAACAAATTAGACCTAAGACACATTCATAGAGCATCTCACCCAAAAGTAGATTATACGTTCTTCTGAAGTGCACATGAAACATTCTCCAGGATAGGCCATGTATTAGACCATAAAACGAACCTAAATAAGTTTAAAAGATAGAAATAATAAATTGTGTTCTCCAACTACAGTGGAATAAAAGTAGAAATAAATAACAGAAAGAAATTTAAGAAACCCACAAGTAAGTGGAAAATAAAAAAAACACTCCTAAAGTATCAACGCATCAAAGAATAAGTCAAAAGGGAAATTTTAAAAAAGTTTGAGATTAATAAAAATAAATACACAACATACTGAAATGTATTGGATGCAGCTATAGCACTCCTAAAATTCTGATCTCATCTATTCTATTTAACATTGTACTAGTTGTTTTAGTCAGGGCAATTAGGCAAGAAATGGAAATATCAAGTATCCAGGTTGGAATGGAAGAAGTAAACCTATCTCTATTTACAGATAACGATCTTGTATATAGAAATTCCTGAAGAATATATGAAAAGAAACTATTAGAACTAATAAAAAAGTTAAGCAAGGTTGCAGGAGACAAGATCAATATCCAAAAGTGAATTTTATTTTCATACTCTTTCAATGTATAATATAAATATGAAATTACAGAATTTCATTTATCCTAGCATAAAAAAGAATAAAACATTTAGGAATTGTATTAGTTCCTTTTCTGTCACTCATAACAAAATACCTGAAACTGGGTAACTTATAAAGAAACAGAATTTATTTCTTACAGTTTGGGAGCCTGGGAAGTCCAAGGTCAAGGAAGCACACCTGGTGAGTTTCCTCTTCTTGGTGGAGACTCTATAATTTACAAAGTCCTGTGGCGATGCAGGGTATCATATGGATAGGGCTGAGCAAGAGTATTTGCATGTGCTTTCTTCCTCTCCTTATAAAGCCCCCAGTGTACTCCCTGATAATTCATTAAACCATTAATCCATGAATGGATTAATCCATTCATGTGGGCATAGTCCTTACAATCCAAATGCCTCTTAAAGGCTCCACCTTTCAAATATCATACTGGGGATTAAGTTCCAACATAAGCTTTGGAGAGAACTCAGACCACAGAAGGAATACATTTACCAAAATAAATACAAAAATTTTATTCTGCAAGCTACAAATTAGTGTTAAAAGAAATTAAAGATTTGAAAAAAATTGGAAAAAGCTTCCCATGTCATGAATCAGAATACTCAATATTGTTTAATGGCAATATTCTCCAAATTGATCTAGAGATTTACCATGTTTCTTATCAGAATCCCAGCTGGCTTAGTTTTAGAAATTAACAACTGATCCTAAAATTTACATGGAATGCGAAGAAACCACGATAGGCAAAATAGTCTTGAAAAAAAAAAAAGTTGGGAGTACTCACATCTTGTTTTCAAAACTAACCACAAAGCAACAGTAATCAAGAGAGTGTCGTACTGACACAAGGATAGACACATAGATCAAGGGAATAGACTGAGAATTCAAAAATAAACCCATATGTCTTTGGTCAACTGATTTTTGAGAAGGATATCTACATTATTCAATGAGGAAAGACTAGTCTTTTCAACAAATATTGCTGGGATAACTGGATAGCCACATGCAAAAGAATGAAACCTGACCTTTACATCACACCATATAAAAGATTAACTGAAATTGATAAAAGACTTAAATGTAAGAAGAAAAAACTGTAAAACTCTTAGAAGAAAACATAGAAGTAAATATGCACAATCTGGATTTGGCTTTGGATTTTCAGATATGACACTAAAGGCACAAGGAACAAAATAAAAAATAGATAAATAAGACTTCATCAAAAAAAACAAATAAACAGAAACCTTCTATACCTCAAAGCACTATCAAGAAAATGAAAGAAAACTTAAAGAATGGCAGAAAATGTTTGCAAATTATATATCTGATAAGGCCTTGTATCTAGAATGCAGAAAATACACTTACAACACGATAATAAAACATTTGATTAACATTTGACCATATTTTGGAGGGAGACAGAACTCAATCCGATGCAATCATTAACTTCACTTTTTGGCTCAAATGATAGTATGAAAGTTTTATATATACACATATATGTATATATGTAGCAAACATATGTATACATGTACATATGTAGTGTATACACATGTATATATATGTAGTGTACATACATATATGTGCATACATATATAAATTGTACATATATGTACTGTACATATATAAATTGTGCATACATGCATATTGTACATATGCGCACATTGTACGTGCATATGTGTTGTGCATGCATGTGTACAAATCATACATGCGTGCATGTATATACATACGTGTATTGTACATGCATACATTTATGTATTGAACATACATATATATGTATATATGTATTGGTTCATATATAAAAATTGGTTCAGAGTCCACTAGGGTTACATAAATGCATAAAACACATACTTCTTCCTATGACAACTTAAATATCTGGACAAAAACAACTTTACCTGAAGATTCTGAAAAGTTATAAAAAGAAAAGTATATTGTGGGTGGGAGTTTAAATGTAAAGAAGCATTCTGCTGTGTTTCTCATTATATTTCCCTTGCATCTTTGCCTTGATGGTGGATTCCAAGAGAACTAATATCTTTCTAGCTGAAAAAATTGGGAAAATGAGCCATTGTAAGCTACAGAATGTGGATAAAATCCTGGATGTGAAAAGCTGACCTTCTAATTGAATATAGCAAAGGTTTATGGAATAGAAAAAAGATTTAAACACATGCACAAGTCTTGGACTAACATTTGAATTATACTTTTTCAGGAAAAACACAAACCAGAATAGAAAATGTTCTCACCATAAAAAATTTATAAGTATTTGAGATATTAGTTAACATCACTTTGTACCTCATAAATATAAATAACTATAATTTGTCAATTTACAATAAAAATAAAAAATAAAGGAAACTGAAAAAAAATTACAGAATGTGTATTAAAATTTGTGTGAACTACCTCACAAAAACAAGAAAAAAAATATATTCTGAACCAAACTTGATTGGTTATTTATAACAAAAATAACTTATTCCAGGGAATTGAAAGAATAATCACAGTCCACAGAACATACTGTTCAAAATATTTAGGATACAGTCAAAAATTACTTGACAAACAAAATATCAGAATATAACCCAAGCAAAAAAATCAACTCCAAGATGACGCAGATGTTCAAACTCTCGGTTAGTTTAAAGAAGCTACAATAATAATGTTCCACAAAGTAAAGAAAAATGCATTTGAAGTAAATAAAAAGATAAGAATTCTCAGAAGAGAAACAGAAACTGTATTTTTAAAAAATGAAATTTCAAAACTAAAAAGTACAGTATACAATATTGGATTTCCGATTTTCATTCTGACATGAAAGGACCTTTAAAGTATTAATTCCTCTATTCACAACTGCAAAAAAGCTGAACAAATGAAAAACCACCGACATTTCTTGGATCCATCAGAGAATTGAGGTTGCAGGGCAAACTGCCACCCCCATATCTGGAGACAGGTGAATACAGAATTATAGCCAAGAACAGCTTACCTGAAGCAGAAATTACTGGAGATATAACCTGGTAGAAGCACTTGAATAGTAATGTTGATGAATTGCTGGAGGCTGAGTACAGACTCACTTGACAAGAAGCTCCTGGGGCCCAGTCTTAGGAGAGGTCCAACTTTGGGGGTTTTACCTCCAGGAACCAAAACAGGTGCTTATTGTGAAGAACAAAGAATAATCCCACCATGCTTCATACAGGGAATATTTTGAAATATGCCTAGAACATTCTCCATAATAAAAACTTGTTCTCTAAGGGAAACTACTTTGACAGAGTTTTAGAGGAAGAGCAATTAGTTAACTCCAGGCTGCTGTAGACTTCTTGTCTCATCTAAGGGGGAGGGGGGGAGAAGAAGACTAAGAAACACTTCTGAAGGTCATGGCCAAGGGACTAAGGCCCACTAAAAGACTGAGGTTTAATCATAAGATTATAGAATGCTAAACCTCCTCCATACCTTACCACCACTTCAGGGGGTCTCCAGTATAATAACAGTGGATTAGAACTCAGAGAGCTGAAAGACACAGACTGTGTTTAAAAAAAAGTTCTGAGGAAAATCCAAAGAAATCAGGAGAGGAAACTTCTGGCAATGGTTTCACAGATGGGTACTGTGTTAAAAACGATCCAATTTTATACTCTATTTGCAATTTATTGTAGTTCAGTTATAACTCAATAAAATGGAAAATAATATAAAATGATATAATTGCCTACAGAATTGATACAATTGCCTACACAATGTATTAAATTTACAGGTAATGACTACTATTTAGGAAAATAGTCCATGATAATAAAAAAGTGGAAATATATGAAAAGTAATGTGTTGTAGGGTTTGTTAGTCTGTTTTCTGCTGGTTATAACAGAATACCTGAAACTGGGTAATTCATTAAAAAAATATATTTCTTACAGTTTTGGAAGCTCTGTGCAGGAGGTCTTTGGAGTAAGATAGTAATGAATAAAAATAGGAAGATAAGTTGTATGCAGCTGATGTAGTTATTTACAAAGATAATCCCAGGTAATCTATAACAACACAGCTACCAGAATTAATAATGCAAAGGGAAAAAGCCTAAAATGAATTACATTTTTATACTACCAGTTAAAAATTAGAAAAATTAAAAAGCAATACCATCTATTTTAGTGAAAGAAAATTAAAAGGACTAGGAATAAATCTATCAAAAGTCATGAAAGAAATGTCTATGCATTATTAGAAAACACTGTTGAGAAAAATGAAAGACCAAAATAAATACAAATATTTACCAAGAGCATAGAATGAGAGACTCAATATTTTTGAGATGGTAATTTCCCAGAATTTATCTACAGTCTCAAGGTAATCTCAATTAAAATTCTAGGGAAATTATTTTGTAGAATTTGACAAGTTGATTCTAATATTTATATGGAAGTACAAGGAAACAAGAATAACCAAAGCAATTTCTACAAAGAACAAAATTAGAGAACCTACCCTACTTAATTTCAAGACTTATTGGAAAGCTATGATAATCAAACAATTTGGTATTTGTGAAAATATAGACAAATTAATCAATGACAATTTCTACAAAGAACAAAATTAGAGAACCTACCCTACTTAATTTCAAGACTTATTGGAAAACTATGATAATCAAACAATTTGGTATTTGTGAAAATATAGACAAATTAATCAATGGTACATAATAAAGAGTTAAAAAACAGACTTGCATCTATTGTCAAAACACATGAATGTCCAATAAGTAATTGAAAAATGTTATATATTATTATTTGTAGGGGATATTGAAATTCAAACCACAAACAGACACCTCTCCATACCATTTAGATTAGCTAAAATTATAAAGACTGGTGAAATTATAAAATTATAAATATTGGTGAGGATGTTAAGCAACTAGAAATCAGATACAGTACTGGTTGCAATGTAAATGGAACCATCATGTTAGAAAACAATTTTGCATTTTCTTTAAAAGTTAAGCATATAACCATGTGATCCAATCATTCTACTTCTAGGTATTTACCCAAGATTAAGAAATCTGTGTTCACACAAGTGCATGTACACAAACATTCATAGTAGCCTTATTTGTGACAGTCAAACCTGGAAATAATACAAACACTCATCACGAGATGAATGGACAGATTGTGGTGCATTCATGCAATGGAATATGCTACTTAGTAATAAAAAAGAATAACCTATTGATGCACCCAACAATATGAATGAATCAGCAAACAAGTATGCTTAGTGAAAGAAGCCAGAAAAAAATACACCTTATGATATGTATATGTATATACACGCACAGACACACAAATATATAGCATACATATGCATAAATACACACACATACATATATTCACTGTGGAGGTAAAAACGACCCCCAACATTTTTGGTAAACAATACCAGGTGCTTGAGACTTTCCATTGACAGATGGGAGGGACTTTCCGAAAAGCCCAAAGTACACCCAGTTCCAGGAAGGGCTTAACTATGAAAAGGGAGGAGCCATTGGTCAGTTGACCTAGTTCCTCACCTGTGTACCACCAATGAATTTAAAAGTCACCTCAGCACAATAAGCTGTGTACAATTCATCCTGTTGCCAAAGTCTGCCACCAAACTGTATAAAAAGTGCTTGTGTTAAGAGCTCAGGGCTGCTTTTGTCCTAAAAATGGAGTGACCCCAGCATGCTGGAATAAAACCTCTTGCTTGATTGCAGTGATCTCTGTCTCCTGGTCTTTGTGAGATGAGTCTTCCTAACAAGTAAGATTCACACTTTCGCACCAGTCTTACACACAGACACACACACATATATATATGAATTCTAGAAAATGCAGACTATAGTGGAAGAAAGTAGATCATTGGATGCCCAGAATGGAGGAATAGTGGATTACAAAAAGACATGCAGAAACATTGCTGGGTAAAGGAACTGTTTGTTTTGTTGGTTCTGGCAATGGTTTCACAGATGGGTACTGTGTTAAAAACGATCCAATTTTATACTCTATTTGCAATTTATTGTAGTTCAGTTATAACTCAATAAAATGGAAAATAATATAAAATGATATAATTGCCTACAGAATTGATACAATTGCCTACACAATGTATTAAATTTACAGGTAATGACTACTATTTAGGAAAATAGTCCATGATAATAAAAAAGTGGAAATATATGAAAAGTAATGTGTTGTAGGGTTTGTTAGTCTGTTTTCTGCTGGTTATAACAGAATACCTGAAACTGGGTAATTCATTAAAAAAATATATTTCTTACAGTTTTGGAAGCTGGAAGTCCAAGGTCCAGAGGATGCATCTGGTGAGGGCCCTTCTTGGTGGGGACTCTACAGAGTCCAGTGGCAATGCAGGGTACTACATGATGAAGAGGGAGAAGAGCGCTTATTAATGTGTTCACTTGCTCTCCCTGTAAAACCATTAGTCCACCACCATGATAACCCATTAAATCATTAACTCATTACTCTATGAATGGATTAATCCATTCATGAGAGCATAGCCCTCATGATCCAATCACCTCTTAAAGGCTCCGTCTTTCAACATGGACACACTGGGAATCAAGCTCCCACGTGAGCTTTGGAGGGGACAGTCATTGAGACCACAGCATAGAGTTATAGATTATTTATAATTTTTATTGTAAAAATTTGACAATGTGTTTATGTTACCTCTGTAATTGTCTGACATATTAAAATATTTAATATAAAGTTGCTTTAACCAGGAAAAGAACAAGTAAAATGAGTTTGGTTAAAATAATTTTTAATAATTTGTTATGATTTTTTTTCATTAAAAAATAAAATAAGTTTAAGTAGGGGTAAATTAAAGCTGTTATGGGTACAAGATGGATTTAGCCAATTTTATATGAAGGTATGATTCAACCAAGAATCAGATTTTCACTTACACATTTCTGTAAGACACATTATGTAGTTGAAATAATATAGAACTGCAATTTACATAAATTGGATTAAACATATAGTTTAAGTTAATTTCTTTCCTTACTTAATAAATATTCAGGGTCATAAATGATCGTGAATAACAGGAGAGTAACATATCTGATGAAATGTCACTGTGTCCCTGAGTTAGGATAAACATTCTGTGCTGTTTTTGCAAGTTTACACCTAGTTTTTAAAGTAAAAAGCAAAACATTGTTTTTTTTTTTTTTTTTTTTTTTTTAAACAGTAAGAAGTCACAATAGAGAAAATTAGGGAAGATTCCTAATTGGCTAATGGTGTATAAATCTGGAAAGGGACAACAGAGAGTAAAACCACTGGTATCAGGGATTTGTAAAGGGAGATCATTGCTAAAATTCAGGTGAGAAGAAATGGTTATCAATTTGGGGGAGTGGCAGCAAAATAGAAAAAGAATGTACCCACATCCAAGAGATATGGAAAATAAAATGTCCCCGATTAACAAGGGCAAATATTTCAAAGGGTACTTAAAGTATGAGTTCACCCAGGACACTTTTAAATTTTATAAGCCAATAATAAGTTTACAATCATCTTTAAATATTTATTTATTTGAAGGCTTAACAGATTTCTCAGAAATTTTAATTTCTGTCAGGTCGATAGGGAGAATTAGGAATACAAAGAAAAATAAGCTCCTGTATTTCAAATCCTAAAATATTTGCTTTTTTGTAACAAACATTTTCAATACTCAAAAAAAAAAAAAACTTGCAGATCTGTGTCCCCAAGGAAGATTATTAGTGCTGAAATAAATAAAAACTTTGGTAGAACCCAAAATAAAATGGTTCTATGGAGCTCTGTGGAATGCAAATTTAAAATAAATTTCAATTTATTTTTGATTTTATAATGTTTATTTTTAAATAATACTAATATAATGTAAGGGAATTATAATTCTTTTAAAATAATTATAACTTTTTTTTATTGGGATGTAGTTGATTGTACATATCTGTGGGATACAGCATTGAATATCAATACCATATGTGCAATATGTGATACTCAAATCAGGACAATTAGTTTATTCATCATTACATAATATAATCAATTTTTGTGGCCCTTAACCAAATCCTCCCTCACTCTCCTCCTTTCCTGTCCTCAGCAACCTCAGTTCTGTCCTCTTCTCATACAAAGTTCAATGTATTATAGTGATTGTTGTATCCTTTCTTTCTCTTTTTATCAATTAGTTTTTTAAATTATTATTATTAGCTCCCACATATAAATGAGAAAATGTGGTATTTCCTCTTTCTGTGCCTGGCTTATTTTACTGAACATAGTTCAGTAAGTTCAACCATGTTGCGGCAAAAGACAGTTTTTCATTCTTTTTTATAGCAGACTAGTATTGCCTTCTCTAAATATACCACATTTCTTTACCCATTCATTTGATGATGGGCATTTAGGTTGTGTCCAGCTCTTGGCTATTGTAAACAGAGCTGCAGTAAATATGGGAGTACAGGTCTCCCTTCAACATGATGATTTCCATTCCTTTGGGTATATACACAACAGTGGGAATGCTGGGTCATATGGCAGTTCTATCTGTAATTGCTTGAGGAACCTTTAAACCATTTTTCCATAAAGGCTGCACCATTTTACAGTCCCACCAACAGTGTAGGAACGTTCCTCTTTCTCCGGATTCTTGTATTTGTTATTCTCTTTTTAATAACTGCCAGTCTAACTGGAGTGAGACGATATCTCAGTGTAGTTTTGATTTGCATCTCCTGTGTGCTGAGTGTTGCTGAGCACTTTTTCATGTGTCTGTTGGCCATTCGTGCATCTTCCTTTGAGAAATGCCTATTCAGCAACTTTACCCATTTTTAATTGGGTTACTTGTTTTTTTACTTTTAAGTTGTTTGTGTTCCTTGTATATTCTGAATATTAGTCCTTTGTCAAATGCATATTTTGCAAATATTTTCTCCCACTCTGTTGGTTGTCTTTTTGCTCTATTAATTGTTTCTTTTGCTGTGCAAAAGCCTTTTTTGTATGATATAATATCATTTGCTTTTTTTTTTTCTGTCTGTTCTTTGGGGTCAAATTCATAAAGTTTTTGCCCAGTCCTACTTCCTGAAGTGTTTCCCATATTTTTTTCCTTAGGAGTTTTATAGTTTCAGGATGTATATTTAATTCTTTAATCCACTTAGCAGAAAAAGAAATCAAGAAAGCTAGCCCATTTACAATAGCCACCCCCCCCCCAAAAAAAATACCTAGGAATAAAGTTAACGAAGTATGTGAAAGATCTCTATGATGAGAACTATAAATCACTGTTGAAAGAAATTAAAGAGGACACAAGAAGATGGAAAGATATTCCATGCTCTTGGATTGGAAGAATTAATATTGTGAAAATGTCACAAACTGCCCAAAATGATCTACAGATTCAACACAGTCCCCATCAAAATACCAAAGACATTCTTCACAGAAATGGAAAAAACAATCCTAACATTCATATGGAACAACAAAAGACCTTGCATAGCCAAAGCAATCTTGAGAGGATAAAAAAAAAAAAAAAAAAAAAAAAAAAAAAAAAAAAACAGAAAGCTGGAGGCATAATACTGCCTGACTTCAAATTCTACTACAAAGCTGTAGTAAACAAAACGGCATGTTACTGGCATAAGAATGGACACACAGACCAATGGAACTGAATAGAGAACCCAGATATCTGCCCACATACCTATGGCCAACTGATTTCAGTATAGGCACCTAGAACATACACTGGGTAAAAGTCTTCCTCTTTGATAAATGGTGCTGGGGAAATTGGACATCAATATGTAAAAGAATAAAACTAGACCCCTATACCAAGATCAACTTAAAGTGGATTAAAGAATAAAATACACATCTTGAAACTATAATTGTAATTTTATATTAATATCTGCATAGTTTATATTCAGTGTTTTCATGCTACATTATTTTCTGGGATAGAATTGTTTTATGTAACTGTTTTCCAATCTAAATCCATAGGGTCATTCATGTGTGATTTATGAAGTAATTAAAGGTACACCAAATTTAAGCAAAATATGTTATTTTTAGTCTTCCTTATTATGTACCCCACATAAACATATCTAAGTGATTTTTTAAGATGATGGTAAAAATAATCATAAAAGTTTGCTGCTGCTATATACATTATTTCTGGAAAACTGCATACCTTATAGTCATATTCAATTGTAGTTAAAAGTCTCCATTTAGTTAAACATTTCTTTAATACAATTGAAAGCTGACCTTTCAATAATAATTCAAGCCCAAGTAACAGTGAGAAAAAGATATAGAAAGCACTCTTACTTATTTTTAGACTTATTATCATTGTCATCTTTACATGCGTTGATTTCAAAACTATTGCTGAATACCTGAAGAATATCACCTTGTCTGTAATTTCTGTTATAATTACTGGCTCTTGACCTTATATAATTACTTCTGAAAATAACTGCTATAAACTAGTAGATATTTTTTTTTTAAATAGCCAAAACCCTAGATAACCCCATAAGGAAATCTAGTTTGAAAATTCTTTGCAGCAACGATTCACCTCTCTAACAGTTCCTTTAGGAAGAAGTAAGCATTTTTTTTTTTTTTTTGTCTTTTGTCTTTTTCCGTGTCCAGCACCGGATCACAACCCTCAGTGCTGCCCCCGTACCGGACCGGGGACCGGCAATGGGATTGCAACCCTGGGTGTCGCCCCCATGCCTCGCTCAGCCAGTGAGCGGGAACCGGTCTGTATGTGGGATCCAAACCCTCGGGCGGGAGCGCCACCGCGCTTCCCAAGCGGTGCACTTATCCAGTGCGCCACCGGGCCGGCCCAGAAGTAATCATTTTTACCCTCGGGCGGGAGCGCCACCGCGCTTCCCAAGCGGTGCACTTATCCAGTGCGCCACCGGGTGGCCCAGAAGTAATCATTTAAGAGAAGGGTGCTTCAGATGTTCATAGAAGCATGAGAATTAGGGAAGAAAGTAGGTAAATAGAAGTGCCATTGTAAAAGGAGGCTCTAGTAAATTATATAATTGTGTGTCTTTTTAACAGCTTGTTAAAATTAGGTTTTGCTTTACCGATATTTTTCTTTTCTCTATATACCCATAACTTGGGTCTAAAATAGGGCTTAGTTTTGAAGGCTTGTGGAGAGCAAAGGTCAACATTTATATTAGAGTAGTATCTAAGGCAGAAGCTCTTAATAGTTGCTTCATGATCATGATTACTCCTTAAAAGTTTCAGAGAAAATTTTTGGTTGCAAAGTTCCAGTTACTTTAAGAGATATCAGCATAATTTTCTAGTAATCTAATTTAACATAAGAAGCAATGACAGTCTGCATTTCTTGGAATTTAAATTATGTTTCATCTAGAAACAACAAGACTCTAAAACTGAGCCTGTTCAATTAGTGCTAATGTGATATAATGACAAAATTAGTCCAGAGGATGTTAAAAATTTTAGAAATAAATCATGCTAGAAGGAGTTTTACACTTAAGAATACCAATTAATCCTTTGAGTTCACTTTTAAAGCAAATAGAAGCAAAATCACTGAGCAAAGTCATGCTCTCAGTAACTGAATACTAACTCAGGTCAAATATGTTTCATGACATGAAAAATAATTACTAAAGTGACTACTGATGTTATCTTTCTTTATATTTAATTATCCATTTCCAAAGTATGATAATCAAAAGGAGTACAAGGGTGAAAACACTTCGCCCTAAACTTAACAGTGACAATAAACCACATGCAATCTAAATTTGCGGAAACAGAAAAAAATAAACTTTGATAATAAAGAATCACTAATTTAATGATATGCAATGTTGCCTTATGAGCCAATAAATAGATACTTAATAAGTGTATATTATGTGCTCTTTCACTTTGTTTCATAATCTGGAAACTCATTACTCCCCAATCCTAAAATCACAGTCATTTGTTCATATTTATAAGCTCTCTTCCAGCCCTAGATACTTAATAAGTGTATATTATGTGCTCTTTCACTTTGTTTCATAATCTGGAAACTCATAACTCCCCAATCCTAAAATCACAGTCATTTGTTCATATTTATAAGCTCTCTTCCAGCCTAATTTTCTTCCCTATTCAGCTATAACTACATGAGCCATCACATTTTTTAATCTTTCTCCCTTGTCTAAAGTGGCTTTCTGTCTTGTCTTTTCATCATTATTCTGCAAAACCATCACAATCACAGGTAATCTAACTTATATAAATTACCACCCTTTTTCTCAAGCTGCTAGGAAAAAAAGTATTGGGTCTACTACAATTCCCTGGTCTACACTCTAGCTTAGCCCTAAATGTTGCCTGCTGACTAACTCTCTCATTTTTCTCAATTTTAATTCTGTTTAACTCCCTCTTCATGCAAATTGATCTTTGATATTCTTGAAATAAATAACACCCAACCAATGAACTCTTTCAACTTCCTCCCACACTACCTCTAATGTTTGGATTTGTATAATTACAAATTAAGTTTATAATTAAATATGCCTTCTTTTGTATTTTCTCAAAATCAGGATAATACCTGCTAGCCTGTTTGTTTTTATAGGTGGAGGGCAAATTTTAGAGCTTTATTTAGAAAAGTCTTGCTGTAGAGACATATTCAACATGAAATCAAGAGTCGATATTTTTAAGCATTCCATGAAGAAATTTTAATTCGAAAAACACTATTTGAACTTAATAAAGGTGGTTCTAGCTGGCTCCTCAGATCCTAATAGATCAGAGAATATAAATATAATAGTGGAGATGGGGTGCAGGAAGGTGACATGGGCTAGGTGTCAACGTACTGGATACATCCATCTCTAACTCCTCCAATAGTTGTGTGTATTAAATAGCTGTAAATAAGATTTTTACATTGGTGGGTTACTTTAATTTCTGGCTAACTAAGTTATTTGACACAGTCCTCCCAAAGAAAAAAAAGTAAAAAAGATTAGTAAAATGTATTTTTTTAATCCTCAAATGCATCAAATAACTGGAAGGAGTAGAAAGCCTACTAAGTCAAACTAACAAAAAGCATGGACCCAGAGCAGTATGGTAAATAAATACCAAGTCTCTTTTATTCTGAAAGCCTTGTCCATACAGGTGAATTTGAAATTTAATTTTGAAGGCTTCATGGGGTATAATTGGTTGATATCAAGGCCAGGGTCCAGAGTGCAGTCACATAGCAGCCCTCCCTAGAAAGCTGGAGTAGCAAAAAGCAGCATCCTTAGGATAATGATAAAAAAGAATTGAATTGTCCCCATCACACTTACCCCCCCAGAAGAATGAAAATAAATTTGCCTTTAAACCTAACCTCAGCAAGAGGGAAAAACAACAATTTTCTGAGTTGTTACCACATGACAGCTCTTTCATGGATTTTAGCACTACCTGTATTAATTATAAACCTTAAACTATAATTTAAACTTTATTTTCTCAAGATTATATTTTTATGGCTTACATGCACACTGTTTATATAGATATATATATATATATTTTTAAATTTTATTTTATTTTGTCAATATACATTGTGGTTGATTATTGTGGCCCATCACCGAAACCTCTCTCCATCCTCCCTCTCCCCCCTCCCTCCCAACAACCTCATATCTGTTCGCTTATTGTATCAACTTCAAGGAATTGTAATTGTTGTGTCTTCTTCCCTCCCCCCCCAGGTTATTTGTGCACATAAGTGGCATAAGGCATATATTTGGTACTTATTCAAAAGAAAATATATATATATAATTCTTACTTTAGCCTGCAGGGTTCACTGAACATTATAACATCAAAGATTAATTATTGTTGCCTGAGAGTCCAGCAGCAGAGAGGCAGAGTGTTAGTTGGTTTTGAAACAGGCTGGACACTTAGCAAGATTTGTTTACTTCTTTCCCTTAGACGAAGATCAAATGAACAAATTCCAAGTAAATGTTATAATAAAAGGAGACAAGGGAAATGAACAACTATATTCCATTCTTAACCTTGCCCCTGTATTGAGACACAATGTCCAAGATTCCACAGTTTTGTCTTGTAGTCTTTTTTTCTTTTTCTTTTTTTTTCTCAGTTTTATTTTATTTTGTTAATATACAATGTGCTTGATTATTGTGGCCCATTACCAAAACCTCCCTCCCTACAATCTCCTTTCTGTTCGCTTATTGTATCACCTTCAAGGAATTGTAATTGTTGTGTCTTCTTCCCTCCCCCCCCAGGTTATTTGTGTATTTATTTGTTTATTTTTAGCTCCCACAAATAAGTGAGAACATGTGGTATTNTATTTCATTCTTTTTTATAGCAAAGTAGTATTCCATTGTGTAGATATACCACACTTTCCGTATCCACTCATCTGATGATGGACATTTGGGCACACTGTTTATATACTAAAATAGTTATTCTAAAGTTTATTTTTGTATTTTGTTATTGATTTTGTTACCAGCATTGTGAAGGTATTTCTGTCTTTCCTCTGGCTTTCTCTCATCTTGGAGATGAGAAGCCTGATTCTGGTTTGACTCACTTCTTGAGGTATGATCTTTTACTTGTTTTTTCCCATATGAAAATTATGTGATCTTTCCTTAATCTTATGGTTTTCTGAAATTTTATTAAATTGTGTCTATGTATTTGTCTTTACGTTCATTGTTGGGCCTTTGGATGTCCTGTTACATATGAAGACCAGAGACTTTCTCATGTGATTCTCAGCTATTATTTCTTTGATGATTAATATCTCCACTTTCACTTTTTATTTTTTTTTTTTCTAGAATTGCTATAGGTTTGTAATAATAAAATTCCTGGAATGCATTATGTACACATATCATCTTTTCTTTATGTTTCCAACTAAGTGACATTTGCTCTAGTTTTTGAGTTTTTATCAGTATTATCTTTGATCCTAATAATTTCAGAAACTGTATTTTTTTTTATACTAGTACTAAGTAAAATTCATAGTTTTTTTAGATTCCCTTGATTTTTGCCAAATGCCCTTTTTGGGGGTTCCAATATTACATCCACCAAACCACATTATATTTAGTCTTCATGTCTCCTTAGGCTCCTCTTGCTGTGACAGTCTCTCAGACTTTTCTTATTTTTGATGACCTTTGTTGTTTTGTGGAATACTAGTCAGGTATTTTATAAAATATCCTTCAATTAGTATTTCTGTGATCCTTTTCTCATGATTAGACTGCAGTTATGTGTTTTGGAGAGGAAGACCACTGAGGTAAAGTGCCCTTCATCACAGACTATCAAGGGTACAAATTATCAACATGACTTCTTACTGTTGATGTTAACTTTGATTATCTGGTCAAAGCAGCGTTTGTGGGTTTTCTCCACTGTGAAATTGATTCCTCCAAGTACTGTACTCTTTGAAAGGAAGTCACTATTCACAGCCCACACTTAAGGAGTGGGGAAGTATGTTTCACCTCCTTTATGGTAGCATATCTACATAAATTATTTGGTATTCTACATGGGAGATTTTTCTGTTCTTCCCCATTTATGTATGTATGCATATATATATATATATATATATATATATAAGATAACC
>NW_007729034.1:19971-37183 GCF_000696425.1 Galeopterus variegatus
CATAAATACATACATATATATATATATATATATATATTCAATAATTTATGTCACTATAGTCTCATGATGCTGTTTCCATCTTTTATTATAAGAGCTGTTACAAATATATGTGGGTAGGATTTTGTGTGGACATAAGTTTTCAAGTTAGTTCAGGAACAATCTAGGAAGCTGAGGTAATGATGAGACAGCCTAGGCAAGATGCCCGTTATTGGCCAAATACTTGCCACAAGAGTTCAAAAGTTCAACCAGGTCTAAAAATATATGTAAATATTTTTTGTCCTAGAGGCAATACTTGAAGATCTTTAAGTGAAAGGACTTAGCAAACCAGAGAGTCAAGAGTTGTCTTTAATAAAATCAAAACGAAAAGATGTGGAAAAATAGTTATAGTGCAGGGAGGAGGTAAAAGTAGTTGTAGAAAAAGTGCATTTTCAGAAAAACGAGGGTAAAAGAGAAAGATGAATTTTAATTCACTGTCCTGTTTTCCTCTAGTGGGAAGAAATTAAAGGTTTGTTTTTATTTCCTGTTTATATTAATAATGAAACTGAATTTTAGGGCTGTTCAATAACTTGCTCCTACTCATACAAGTGAATGGAAAAAAATAGATCTGTAGTAGCCCAAAGCCTTTGTTCTGCCACTAAAACTCACTGCCCTCCTCGAACATATAGAGTTTCAAGAAGGATATATCAATTATTGACTTTTGAAACATTCAATAACTTGCTCCTACTCATACAAGTGAATGGAAAAAAATAGATCTGTAGTAGCCCAAAAGCCTTTGTTCTGCCACTAAAACTCACTGCCCTCCTCGAACATAAAGAGTTTCAAGAAGGATATATCAATTATTGACTTTTGAAACATTTTTTTTTCTGATTTTCCTAATACGCCCAGCCATGGAATATATTAAAGACAATCAGGACAAATAAATGTAGTGATTACTGGTAACACCAAGTATTGTGCTTAATAACTTATAAAGGTTATAAATTGTACTGATACTTTTTATATTTAAGACCAAAACTTAAAACAACTATAAATTTGAATACTTTATTATGTAAGTTTCAGTTTAAATATTTCCTCATTAATCACAAACTGATGTTTAAACCATAAGCACAATTTTTATGTTTTCCAGTGATGTTTAAGCATGTTATCAGTCATCTAATATAGAAGTGCTATTATGGGAATATTTTGCTGATAAAAATAAAAAGCATAAGAGTTTCAAGTAATACTGTCTATAATTGTACAGTTTACTGTTTAGTGAAAGGCCTGTTAGCATTTTCATTGCTACTACCATTGTTTAATGATTTAGTTTACACTAACCTGAAACTTGGCATACAAATTCTTCAGGCAAATATTGTCCTATTTACTGAGTTAATTCACCTTGACCACATTCTACACAAAGAATAGAAGGAAGTAATATGGCATACAATATCTTATTCATCATAAGTTATTTAAATGTCTAGCTCACAACAAGGAGATGGTAAATCATTTAAAACAACTCAACCAGTTCTTTCACACAGTATAAAAAACAAACAGAATTTTGTGGATATTATGGGAGATGAAAAGGAATAAGATAGAGTCAGAAAGAAAAAAAGAAAGGAGATAAAGCTAAAAAAAATAAAAAAGAAAAAGTGGGAAAAAGAAAGATCACCTCCTAGGTAACCTTTAATAACAGTATGGGGTAAACCGAGAATGATGGCTTTCTCATTTCCCTCCAGCATAATCTCCCTATTTAAAGTTCACCCTGCTTCATGTGAATAATGTATGTGGGCTGACATTCCAAGATAGGAAGAAATAACATGAGACATAGTTTAATAAGCTTTAAGTGAACGATGCCATTTCCTAATATATTGGAGAAGGGGAAGTAGAGTTCATCAAACTGAGCCACAGTAATTATTAGACTTTTAAAAAATATCAGTACTTAGGAGAGCCAATATTTTGCTATTTTATTTAAGTATGAGAAAAGACATGAAATATTACTCTTTAAATGTCCATTTTTTCTTGTAAAAATTATTGAAACATACTGATTGTACATATTTATGGGCTGCAGAGTTGTATTTCATTACATGTACACAATGTGTGATGATCTATTCAGGATAATTAGCATATTCATCATCGCAAAACTTAATTTCTTTGTGAAGTGCACATTTGATCTCCTTTCTTCTAGTTGCTTGGTAACATGCAGTAAATCATTGTTAATTGTAGATTCCTGGGTAGACTGTAGACCAGTAGGACTTATTTTTCCTAAGTAGCTGTAATTTTGTGTTCATTAACCAGCTTCCCACTGTCCCCTCTCCCCCTCCCCTTTCCCTCTTCTAGTAACCACAGTTCTTCTCTCCACTTTTTTGTTTTATTTATTAGCAGAGTGCTTAAATCTAGGTTTAATACATGCAGCAAAAACTGCCTCACTTATAGAAACTCTGTGCTCTCAGTGAAACTGACGATTAACAATACAGAAGGAAAAAGACGCAGGAATGTTTGTAATATTAAAGACTCTTGGGAAAGTAGCGCTGTAACACCTTATGTATCAAGAACTATAAAGCAATAGGAGTAGTTAACATAGATAAGTTTTTGAAATAACTGAAGCATCCAACTTAAGTTAAATTACACTTTTAACACACACTGTTTTAGTTGTCTTAATATTTGTGTTTTATATTAAGTTTTGCTCTTAGGTCCCTACACTTCATACTTCTTCAAATTATCAGCAGGTCTTAACAGTGAATTTTCATATGTATTTCAGTTTCAGCTTTCCTATTTCCACTAAAAACCTGCTGTCATTTTTATTGTTATAGCATTTATTCCATACGTAAATTTGAAGAAAACTGACATTTTCATAGTAGTGTCTTCCAAATCATGAATGCATGTTAATATATCTATTTATTTCAGTAATTCATGATTTGTGTAGTATTCCATTTTTTCTGTGTAGGTGCCATTTATGTCTTTCATTTGAAAAGTTGTGTTTGTCACCTTCTTAAAGTTATTTTAAAAGATCTTGTGGTGAGATCACATGAAGCTTCAGATGTAGGTGCTTCCCTGTCTACATGCACATGTTCATATATGGCACATGGCAAGTGAAAACTTATTACAGTACCATCTCTCTCCTATCCTCTTTTTTCCCCTTATTTAATTTATTTTTTGAATTGAAACATAATTGATTTTACATGTTTTGGAGGTACAGAATTGACTGTCAGTATCTGTGTACAGTGTATGATTATCAAATCAATACTATTAGCATGTTAATCCTACCAAAAAGACTATTCTTCAATAGTTAGATATCCAGGAATCACATGGACTAGGGAAACCTTGATAAAACCCAAATATTTAAAATAAATTATCGGAAACAAGGCATCTTGCAAAGAATGTTCAATGTTTGATTTAAACGTAGGTTTTTGAGTACTTTTTTGCTGCTCATATATGAGTATATCCTTTAAAATTTTTCTTTTCTGCTTTTTTATGACAAACTGTTACTGTTTTAAAAATTGATATTTTGACTGATTTAAACGTAGGTTTTTGAGTACTTTTTTGCTGCTCATATATGAGTATATCCTTTAAAAATTTTCTTTTCTGCTTTTTTATGACAAACTGTTACTGTTTTAAAAATTGATATTTTGATTGAACACTAGTATTTATTAATGTTAGTAACCTATTTCATACTTCATTATTTTTCTATATTTTATGATAAATTTAGGGGACCTTGTGTACCTCCAGGCATTGTTTGTTACCTTTAATTCTTTCAGTGAGTCTATCCATGTTCCTCACTACTTTCCTTACCTACATTTGCTGATCTGCACTAAGCTGAATCCTTAAGGGGGGCACACTGCAGATTGCCAGAGTTCTCTCTGCTCAGCCTTCTCCTTCCTAGTGCTCTGCCCTGTGAACTCCCAGTACCTCTCAGAGTTGTCTCCTCTGTTCAGGGCATCCACGGGTTCTGCCGGGTGTCCCACTCCTTGTGATATGGCCTGGAAACTCACACAGCAGTAAACTGGGCAACCTTATGGCTTGCATCAGTTGTTTCCCAATTCTTAGGGATCACTGTCTTTCACATCATAATGTTCAGTATTTCAAAAACTATTGTTTTGTACATTTGATCTGTTTTGGTTTGCTTCAGGTAGGAGAGCAATTTCCAGTTTCTTTTAACTTCATCTTTCCTTGAATCTGAACAATTAAGGGATTTTTTTTAACATTTTTATTAAGCTCACAGTACCTTTCTAAGTAGAAGTAGAATGATGTCATCTATAAATATGTCATCTATTAGAAAGTTCTGTATTTTAGAAATTTTCATAACAAATTACATCAAAATACTTTACTGTCTTCTGCTGGAAAAATTTAGCAATTGATACATAAATCATTTTTCATTGAGTTAACAAAGCCATAATTAGAATATGAAAAAATATCAAAGTAATAAAGATGTTTACAGTGTTAATGATATACTTATTCTTTACTCCTCATAAATAATGATATAAGGATACTCAAGGATAGCAGTAAAATAAATACACACAATTTTTAAAAGACAAATTCTTATACTAATCGAATAACATTATATATAATTTTTGTCCTATTAGTATTCTTTCTCATACATGAATATTTTAATATTTTATTTTGTCTTAGGCCAAAACTAAGATGACATGTCTCTCACCACGCTTGACTTATTTCACTAAAACAAGACTCAAAAAAATTGGGGGCTGGCTGGTTCAGCTGGTTAGAGCCCAGGATGCTGATAACACCAATATCAAGGGTTTAGATGCCTGTACTGGCCAGCTGCCAAAAATGAAGCAAAAAATTTTGTATTAAACTTTCAATAAAACATAAATTTATATCCTCATGCATATTTACTTAACACAAAAACAATTAATAAATATCAGTTAATTAATATATTTGTTATGTTTTACTGGTTTTCCCTAAATCACATATGTCAGTACCCTACATTTTAAGATTTTTCATATCATATAAAAAATAAACCATGTGATTGATTGAATCTATAACTTTATTCCTCGTGAGGCCTTCATAAATGCCCTTTGAGAATATTATTATTAAAGAGATCAACTCACAATTGTAGTTACTAGTTTACTAATTTATTGTAAGAATTATGGTTTTAACAGCTATGAAATCCTAGGAGGATCTTGGGAATAATAATTGGATTTCTATTATTAAAATATTTAAATCAAATTATATATTTATTATATATGGAATTTTATATGCTACCTAGACAGAAGACAAGGCAAATAATTATAATCATTCAAGAAAAAAAATTTCAGTGGGTTTATTTAATTATAACTTAAGTTGTATTCCAAGTAATATCCTCTTTGACATCACACGTTAATCCAAGATCAAAAGAAGTAAATAAAGAGATATGAAAATTCTAATATTTTATTTCAAAGAGCGAAAAAAAAAAAAAAGAAGAGAAAAAAACTTCAGTGTTTCTACCTTAAAACATTACTTATTAGGTATTTCTAACATTTGTACAGTCATCCCTACGTATCCATTGGGGATTGGTTTCAGGACACACACCTCCATTTGCCCCACCCCTCATATTAAAATCTATAGTCAAATTTGTTACATGAAATGGACTTGCATATAACCTATGCACATTCTCCCATATACTTTAAATCATTTCTTGATTACTCATAATACCTATTACACTATAAATGCTATGCAAAAAGTTGTTATACGGTTATACTGTATTGTTTATTATTTTTTTTTTATTTTTTGTTGTATTGTTATTTTTTTCCTCCTGAATATTTTCAATGTGAGGTTTGTTGAATTCATGAATGTGTAACCTGTGGGTATGGAGCCAACCGTAATTATCTTATCGAGGTGGTAAGAAAAGGAAAGCAAATGTTAAGTTTGTTTATATTCTAAAACATGTATTTAAAACACATTAATATCATAGGATAACATCATATTCTAGTATATTTGCTAACAACTATAGTATGTCACTCCTCATTATTTATGCAGTTACTAATACAAAGTTTCTACCATTTTTAATTGCTTTATCTTGTGACCCAAAGTAATTAGTTACATTTATGAAATTATGGTTACTTTACACATATTTAACGTTACTGAGAAAAATAAATATTTGTATTATTAATTTAAAATAAAATAAATTAAATAAAAAAGGTAATTTTAATATTGGAAAAATGTATCAAAATAAAATGGACTTCAAAATATTCTTTACAACGTATAACCTAAGTTAAATGAGAGGCACCAGTATATTTACAGTATAATTTTAAATTTGGTGTCTAATTCATCTTTTTGAATTTCCCAATGATTTAGTGCTCTGTAGAAAATAGTCCAAGCTTTTGAGAAGCTTATAATTCAAAACAATTTATACTGTCATTATATAAATTGATTAGCAGAAACTAAAATATCTGTGACCACACCCTTTCCTGCCTCTGTAGATTGTGATACACATATTATCTGAATATAGTCTCCATATTCAATGTATAGCTGTGATTTCTAATTAATTAAATGCGTTACTTAAGATTTTCAACTAGTGTTTTTTGATGATTTGAGAATTTTTAATTCAAAGAAGTATTGTTTATAAATTGTTTTTCCAATTACAGCAACTGGACAAAAATTAAGACCCAGATAGATTTGAGACATATTGCTAGAAATAGTTTAGTTCTCTGATTTTGTTGGTTCCGTGATACAATTCTCTACTTCGGGACCATAAATTTCTTATTTTTTATCTATTCATACTTTGATACTAAATTTATGAACCCTGAGATTTAACTTCTGAATTACTTAATTTTAGTTGAGTTTATTGTATATATTCTGTTTTTTCTTTCCAATGTAATCTGACCTAATTTCTATTGGTGGACTAAGCTCATTTCCATTTATTAAAAAAACAAGATAAGTTGGGTCTCAGTTCTCTCTTTTTTTATGATTTACATTTTGTACAAACACAAGCATTTTATTACAAGCTCTGTTTTCTTCACCTTTTAAATATTTTTTATTAATAGTAAAAAACAAATAGTATTTATTTTTGTCCATAGTTTCTTTGGCTCCATATCATTACATAATATACTTAGCCCCCTCCTTCTTTAGACACTATTTGTTAATTTCCTACAGCAAATAATCATAATAAACTTGTATCCCCTGCTTTTCTCCCTGTCTTTCTTATTCACAACTTGATTTTGTACACAGCATTATTTTTATAGTATTTCTGTTTTTACTCCTTAGATACACTTAAGGAGACTGATTTTTCCATTTAAACAGCTCTAATTTCCAGCTTTTGCAGAATAGGGACTCAGCAAGCTTATTATTATTTTCATCTTTTCTCCATCGTCTCTTCCTATTTTTAGTTGTTTTATTTTCTAAATTGTCAGAGTTCATATCACTTACATGTTATATTGTCATATTTATCTTCACCTAAATATTTTTCTTACATCAAAGATTACTTATATCCAATGTTAGTGTTCAGTCTATTTCTGGAAATGTCAACTTTTGGTGGTTGCAATTTGTTCTACTAGTTTCTGTGAGGTCTTGCCTGCCTATGCACTTTATGCTAATGTGAAAGTAAAACGATAAGGAAGTAATACAGACAATGTTAAGTAAAAACTATTGGGTTCTGCATTTAAATTAGAAGTATCAGTTTGATTTCATGAGGTATTATATGTGTATTTATGTCTGTGCAATCTTTCTGATTTGGAATTTCTTTCTTGGGTGTTTTATTTTCTGTGATATTATTGAAATCTGCTTTGTAGTGTTATTTTTTGATGACTTTTTTCATATGTAGGGAGATCTGGGGCTCTTTTATACATTTTCTTACCTGTTTTTATTACCTTTTGTTACAACTTATAATTAAGCAAGTTGGATTTCCCTGGGCTGTATTTAAATGGGAGGTTCCTGGTGAAGGGAGAAAAGGGTCTGGACAGTTGTCTAGTTTTCTATGCTCCAAGGCACAGGTTTTTATTTTTAAAGTGATGAGCAGTTTCTTTGAAATCTCTTTGCTTCTCAAAACAATCAGTTCAGTTTTCCTTTTTTTTTTTCTTTTTTATTTCTTTCATTGAAATATGATTGATAGCATATATCTGTGGGCTACGGAACTGAATATCAATACCTGTGTGCAATATGCAATGCTCAAATCAGGATAATTAGTATATTCAACATTATACAATGTAATCATTTTCCCTTACCCTTTACCAATTCCTCCCTTATTACACTTTCTCCTCTCCCTTTCCCACCTCTGGAAACTAAAGTTTTGTTATCTTCTTTTAAAAGTTCAATGTATTATTATGATTGTTGTATCTTTCTTTTTTTATTTATTTGTTTTTTGATTCTTTTTAACCTTTCCCTAATGAGTGAGTACATGTGATATTTCTCTTTCTGTACCTGGCTTATTTCACTGAACATAATTTTCTCTAAGTTCATCCATGTTGCTTCAAATAGCAGAATTTCATCATTTTTATAGCAGAGTAGTATCCCATTGTGTAAATATACCATTTTCCCCTTATCCAGTCATCTGACGATGGACACGTAGGTTGGTTTCAACTCTCAGTTACTGCAAATAGAGCTGTGATAAACATGGTAGTGGAGGTATCCTTTCTACATGATGATTTCCATTCCTTTGCGTATACACTCAGCAGTGGGTTTGGTGAATCATATGGTAGTTCTATCTGTCATTGTTTGAGGAAACTCCATACTGCTTTTCATAATGACTGCACGAATTTACAGTCTCACCAGCAGTGTAGGAGGGTTCCCCTTTCTCCACATCCTTGTCAGCATTTGTTATTCTCAGTCTTTTTGATAATATCCAGTCTAGTTGAGGAGAGATGATATCTCAATGTGGTTTTGATTTGCATTTCCCTGGTACTGAGTGATGCTGAGCATTTTTCAAGTGTCTGTTGGCCATTTATATATATTCCTTTGAGAGTGCCTATTTAGCTCCTTTGCCCATTTTTTAATTGGGTTACTTGTTTTTTTGTTGTTAAGTTATTTGAATTCTTTGTATATTCTAGATATTAAACCTTTGTCACATGCATAGTTTGCAAATATTTTCTCCCATTCAGTGGGTTGTCTTTTTGCTCAGTTATTGTTTCCTTTGCTGTGCAGAAGCTTTATAGTTTGATATAATCCCATTATTTATTTTTTTCTTTTGTTGCCTATGCTTTTAAGGTCTTATTCATAAAATCTTTGCCCAGACGTACTTCCTGAAATGTTTCCCTATGTTTTCTTTTAGGAGTTTTATAGTTTCAGGTTTTATATTTAAGTTTTTAATCCATTTTGAGTTGATTTTGGTAAATGGTGAGAGATACGGGTCCAGTTTCATTCTTCTGCATATGGATGTCCAATTTTCCTAGAACTATTTATCGAAGAGACAGTCTTTTCTGCAATGGCGCCTTTGTCAAATATTAGTTAGTTGTAAGTCTGTGGGTTGATTTCTGGGTTCTCTATTCTGTTTCACTGGTTCGAGAGTCTATTTTTATGCCAGTACCATGCAATTTTGTTGTTGTTGGTAGTGGTGGTGGTGGTATTTATTTATTTATTTTTATTTCTTAAGAATATTCATGAGATACAAAGCTAATTGTTACCTCTCATGCCCATGATGTGAGGGCCAGATTCATATTGGGGGCATACCTATTACCAGAAATTACTTTTGTACTCCGTGCCTCCACCCAATTATCCCCAAAGCTACCTCTCCCTCCCCCTCTTCCCCCAACTACACTTTGTAGCCCTAGAAATGTCCCCTCCTTCTGTAAGACCACCACACTACTGTGGTCTTTCTTTCTTTCCTTCCTTTCCCTCTTAGCTCCCATGCTATTTTGGTTACTTGGTAGTATACTAAGTATACTTGGTAGGTTACTTGGTAGTATAGTTTGAAGTCAGGGAGGGTTATGCCTCTCGCTTTATTTCTTTTTTTGCTCAGGATTGCTTTGGCTATTTGGGATCTTTTGTTGTTCCATATGAATATTAGGATTGTTTTTTTTCCTATTTCTGTGAAGAATGTCATAATATTTTCATGGGGATTGCATGAATCTGTAGATCACTTTAGGTAGCATGGACATTTTCATGATGTTAATTCTTCCAATCTAAGAGCACAGACTATCTTTCCATTTTTTCTGTCCTCTTTAGTTTCTTTCAAGAGTAATTTATAGTTCTCATTGTAGAAATCTTTTACCTCCTTCGTTAAATTTATTCCTAGGTTGTTTTATTTTTTGGTGACTGCATAAATGGGCAGTTCAGGAGTTTTTCTACAGCCACCTCTGAGCTCCAAAAGTTCCTTCACCTATCCAAAGCTTCTATTACAGGATAGAAGAGCTCCTGCTTAAATCCTCTCTTTCTTGGTAGCAGGTGGTACTTTTTTTTTTTTTTTAATACTTGTCATTTTGTACTTCACACTGAGTAGGTTACCAGTACCCACTGGTAACAATAGTTTTCCCTCTTCCACAGGTAAGATGTTCCAAAACCCTTTGGGATGTCTGAAACCTCGGACAGTACTGAGTCCTATATATACTAATTTTTCCTATACATACATACTTATGATAAAATTTAATTTATAAATTAGGCACAATACAAGATTAATTTATGTGAAATAAGGGTTACATGAACACAAGCACTGAGATACCACTGGTCAATCTGATAACCCAGATAGGTAAGTGGCTAACGGGTGGGAAGCGTATACAGCATGGATACAAAGCAGGATGGCGGGAAATTTAATCACACTACTCAGAATGGCACACAGTTTAAAACTCATGAATTGTTCATTTCTGGAATTTTCCAGTTAATGTTTTTGGACCATGGCTAACCAAAAGTAAGTGAAACCAAGTAAGTAAGTAAGTAAGTAAGTCCTTTCAAATAAGAAAGGACTACTATACTTTCCTGCTATATTTATCTGCTTTCCTTTAGAAGCAGTCAAGATTGATCTTTATTCTCTTTGCAGATTTTCCCACTCACAATGGGTCTTTTCATTCTTGGAGTAGATATTGCCAGTAGATCTCAGCCATCCCTCAGCCTGCTCTGTTTTCCCGGTTATTCTCTGTTGTATGACCAGCACATTCAGGCTTCCTATTCATGATGTGATACTGTCAACTGCTTTAGGTCACAGCTATATGTAATGTAGAGTCTGTGAATAAATTTTTTTTGTTTGTTTTGATATTTTTATCCTGGTTATTCCTTGCAATTTTAAGCAAGAAAATTGAGAATATTTGGACCTAAGCTTCAGTAACCATATTGTTACTTGTAAATGATGATTTAATAACAATAACAAAAATAACAATGGCCAGTGAAAAGTAATAAATGTAAATAAATGAAGAAAACTTCAAGCAAAATGCATATGTGGAAGGATGATTAAAAGCCCAAATGAAGTAAAAGCAATATCCCAATTTCAAGAAAATTAGCACAGTTTAACTTTTATTTTTGTTGACTTATTTTTTACCTTTCCTTGAGAAAATCATTTAATGTTTTATATACAACTATGTTAAGTATTACTGTGGAATTAATTGTTTAATATTGGTTTCTATCATTAGAACATTAGCTTCAAAAAAGTAGTCACTCCCTCCCTCCTTCCTCCCTTTCTTCCTTCCTATACTTCTTTTTTTCTTTCCTTCCTTTTTCTTTCTTCCTTTTTTATTTTTTGTTAAATAAAATTTCTCTATCACTAATGTGTTTATAATTTAATGAATGAATTTATAATGGATAAAAATGTAAAGTTTAGTATAACATCTGAAATTTGCAGGCTCCAAGCTATCCACTAGTTTTGTAGTCCTTGGATTATACCTAATTATTCCCACTATAGTATTTTTGAACATGCTATTTCTTTTGCCCAGGACGTTTTCCTCTGAATATACGTAGAACATTTTTTTTTTTCATCCTTCAGGTGTTGACTTCAATTGCACCTCCTCATAGAGGTATTTTCTGACTATTATTTCTAAATATAAATCTCCTGGTCCCTTGTCAGTCTATCCAACACAGTATCTCCAGAGCCCAGAAGAACATTACACATACAGTTCGTGATTAATCTATATATTTTAAATATATTAGCAATAAATCCCATTATTCATGTTGAAAAATTATTTATAAAAATCACCAGAATTGTAAATGCAGGGCAATGAAATCAAGCATATCTAGTACAGAGTTATGGTTATCTTTTAATGGTCTAATGTTAAATAGTTTCTTAGTCCATTTCATGCTGCTATAAGAGAATACCACAGACCTGGTAATCTATAAACAATAGAAGTTTAGTTGGCTTACAGTTTTGGAGGCTGGGAAGTTTGAGTGTCTTCGTGCTGTGTCATCACATGGCAGAAGGCAGAAGGACAGGTGAGCACGTGATACAGAAGGAGAAAGAGGACTGAACTTATCCATTTTATCAGGAATTAACTCTTGAGATAACTAACTCATTCCTGTGATAAAGACATTAATCTATTCTTGGGTCAGAGACCTCATGACCTAAATATTTCTTAAAGTACCCACCTCTCGGCACTGCTATAGTGGCAATTAAATTTCAACATGAGTTTTGCAGGGCAACATTCAAACCATAGCAAATGGTGATATATTGATAATTTTGAAGTTATTTATATGAATTTGGTCAATATTGCTGAATGTTTTACTGTAAACAGCATTTCTACTTAAATATTTTTATTTCCTTCACTTTAGAAACTACTTCACAATACATCCCCTGAGTTAAACTTTAGCAAAGTAAAGTGTAAGTCACATACTAGATATATATGTTTCATAACTGTAATCTTTAATGTATTTTAGGTGTGATTTACTGAAGAAGTATATGAGTAATGCCAGAAACATCATTAAATATGCAATATTTAATCAATGGAACACTTACAAATATAAGATAAATGCAAATTTGATGCTATACTCCACAATTTATTTAGTAATTCATTGAGTATGTAAGTTTTTATGGAAAATAATCCTCAGAAAAGAAATAAAAAGCTGATTCAATAAGAAATATTTCCTTTATTGTATTTCCATTACAATTTGAAATGATTTTAATTATATCAATTTTAAATAAAACCAACTTATACAAATATATTTCAAGTCATAATAATTGCAAGAATTATTTATCATCTGCTATAGGTTAAATTTAATGTATTGTTATGACCTACAACAGAAATATTACTAGGAAAATGATTTATTTCTAAAATATGTGCAAGAAATTGTCAAAGCAACTGAATGCATCTGGGAGAACTAGACTGATTTTTAGGACAAATGTATTTTGGTTTTGGTTTTGTTACCTGCTTCTTTTTCTATGGTATTACATTATTGAGAATGTGGGAATAAAATGTGAATGATGAATGAATCTAGAGATTCATTTTAGTGTGAGTGACCAAAAGGCCCTAAATTCTATGATAAACTAAATAATGTGTTTTAGGAAAAGAGAAAATAAGAGAACTCTACAGGTGTAAGCACCCAGACACCTGGCCCTTTATTCACGTGTTCTGCTACTGCAGTAGTCTAGGCATCTGCTTCTAGACCAGTGACAGTTCTAAGTCACGGGAAGGAAATCCTACTGGCCCAGATAAACTAGATGTGCAAGGCAGTGGCTAGAAGCAAATTCTGTGAAGAAAATTTTTTTATTTTAACATCCAAATAATTTCATTGTTTTCTCTAAAATGTATTTTTTGTTAATGCTATGAAATGGTTTGATTTTTTTTCTATAAATAACCAATTTTAATATTTTTGAGTAGTCTACCCTCTACTCACTAATTTGCATGTCAACTTTGTCCATATATGTTGTTTCTGGCCCATGTTCCATTGGCCTATTTATATATGCCTATTTCAATGCCATGTTTTATAATTAATATGGCTTCATAATAAGGCTTGTTATCTGACAGGATAATTTTCCTAAAATTATTATTTTGTCTAAAATTTTTCTTTGTAATTATTAGCCTTTGATTTCCTAAATATGTTTTTGAATAAATTTGTTAATATTCTTGAAAATTTGAGTCAGGGTTTTAATTGCAATTGAGTAAGTATATGGCTGAATTTGGAGAAAACTTGAAAAATATTATCTTCTTAAATACAAACTTATGTTACACATATTTATTCATTTTCATTATATTTTAAAATCTTTTAAAAAGATTTAACTTTATGTCTTAAATACAAACTTATCTTACACATATTTATTCATTTTCATTATATTTTAAAATCTTTTTTTTCATCACAAAGATCCTACACATCTTTTATTATACTCATCTTAGCTATATTATCATCTTCTTAATGGTATAAATGGTCATTTAAAAATATTTCTTTCTTAGTATTTATTGCTAGTATGTAAAGTGCATTAGATTTTTTAAATGCTACATCTAGCAAATCTAATGAACTTTCTAATTCTAATCCTCTTAGTTATCCTTCATTTTTTATGTTTACTTTAATGTTAGCTATGAAAACTAATGGTTTTTCTTCTCCACTATTTATTTTTCTCGACTTAATATGCTGACTAGGATTTTGGTGAGGATTTTAGGGTTTTAGGGTGAGGCCAACCCTCCTTGTTCTGGTTTAGAAGTACAAGTAGGGTGTGCCCTGTAGTATCTGGTTGTCCAGACACCTGGGGCATAGCTTCACCCCTCAGGCTCTAGAGCCCTCAGGCTCTAGAAGATGTTTTATTTTGTGGGGAAACTCTAGAGCTGACTGTTTTTCAAAAGACTAGAAGAGACCTGACTTCTTTAAATCTTTTGCCAGGAAAAAATCAGTCTAACAATTTCCCAGGTACCTTTCCTAGTCCTTCCATCAGTTGACCTGAACTTGGATCACAATTCCAAAATTATTCTTAACTCTACAGATGTCCTAATCTAATGTTCTGAACTATGATTTTTTTTTTTTTCTGGTCTATGTATCTAGAGATTGTATTCAATTCCAACTACTTTTTATTTTTAAATAATTACCTAATTTATATACTCTACTTCTGGTACTTTTTTGTTTATAGTAGGTACTATTACTTTCATTTTACTCTCATTTTAGAGCATTTTGTCAGGAAAATGATGTAGTTTATGGCTTTCATTCTTCCATGGTGAATTAAGTCTCAAAAAGTGCTCTTAAAATCACTGAAATACAGTAATCAGTCCACAAGATAAAATAGACTATAGTGATGAAGAAAATAGTTTGGCAAGGACATGCACTCTTAAACCCTACAAGGATTATGCTTAAATGCCGTCACTTGAAAATTTTTTTAACAAACATGGAATTTCAGCCTGAGATAACCACAAATTTTGAACTATTAATAATACTAAGTTTTATTGAGAAGTTACTAGATGCTTAGCACTTTTCTAAGCATATTTAATGTATTATCTCTCACAAAATCATTAAGAGGCAAGTACTATAATTATTACCATTTTTAAGATGAAAAAAATGAAGCATGAGGTGTTCCATAACTTCCCAATGTGTCTCACTTACTCCACATTCTCATTTTCCTAAGGAAGCAGGAGCATGCCAGAAAAGCCAGCATTGTCTCCATGTTCGCACTGACAGGAAACCTCTCCTGTGATTAAAAATTGGTTTGGAGCAAAGTTAATGCCAAAAAAATTTAGGATTGGTGGGCAAAGCAATGCAAAGGTTCTCAAGTGTGCCTTGATAAGTAAATTTGCTTTATAGGTGAGCAGTCTATATTCCTGATAGGAGATATGAAAACTATTCCTTTCAATAAATGATTTTCAGGAATTCCCCAGGATAAACAGTAAATTTATCTATTGCTTTCCATCTTATCTTCCTGAGCAAGAATTTGCCAGAACAGCACTTAATTCATCCAGATGCAGTGGTCTCAGTATTTAGTCCTAACAGTGAACCTACCTGGATGCAGGTGGTCTCTCAGTTATCATCTCTGTCTCTGGAGCTCAGCAGCAGAAGCCTTAGTCCCACATGTATTTATTTAACTATGGTGTTTCTCTAAATTCAGAAGTGTTATGAACACTGCACATTTATGTTGATTTTTATGTAAATTATGTTCCAGTTAATGATGACCATGAACCTTCAAAGTGTATGACTGCACATGAAAAAAGGGGTTCTCAGGAGCTTTTAATTACTGTCCTACACAGAGGCCATCCTTGAAATAATCTGCTCATTAGTGAAATTACTTATATTTTTATTTTATTTGTAAATAATATATACAAGTAAATTCTATTACTAAAGAGGTTAAGAAGATTGTCAATACTGATATAGATTATTTATTATATAACTTTGTAGCAAGGTATTATGAGTGGTATTATAGAAGATTATACACAAGGAAGGGACTGTGAAAATGGAGTGACTCATAATTATTAGGACAATAATAACATATCAGAGTACTGTTAAACATAAATCTTTAATCTAAAATGATGCATCATTATTAGATTGACTCTGAAGGAATATTTTTCCATAGGGAAACAAAGAAGAATTTTAATAGAGCCTTAACAGCAAAAGTCCAGCTGCGTTCATGAATAGTTGGACCAAAACATCTCTCAGAAGAAGGAATTTTTTCTTGAGGTTTAGAAGCTGCTAATTGGGCAAATTTTGCTTAGCAAGAGGGCAAGTGTATTAGTGTGTTTTCTGCTGCTTGTAAAAGAATACCTGAATCTGGGTTATCTATAAAGAAAAGAGGTTATGTCTTACAGTTTTGGAGTCTGGGAAGTCCACAGCCCACAGGGCACATCTGGGGAGGGCCATCTTCTGGATAGGAACTCTGTATAGGGTCCTGTGGTGATGCAGGCAATCACATGGTGAGAATGGCAAGAACTCTTTTAGGTACTCTTCTTATAAAGCCACTAGTCCACATGCATGACAACCCAGTAAACCATCAACCTATTACTACATGGATGGATTGATCCATTCGCAAGGGTGGTGAATGTCTTCTTGGTCCAATCACCTCTGAAAGGCCCCACCTTTCACTACCAAATTGGGGATTAAGCACCAAGATGAGCTTAGGAGGACATCTAAACCACAGCAGCTGGAGAGGAAGAGTTGGAAGTTAAGTTTATGTAAAGTTCACAGTACATTAGTTCATTTTCTTTTTTTTTTATTTTTTTATTTTTTTATTTTTTTACTTTTTTTTTTTTATTTTGTCAAGATACAATGTAGTTAGTTATTGTGTCCCATCACCGAAACATCACTCCCTCCTCTCTCTCCCCCCTCCCACCCAGGTGTGTCCCCTTAATTTTCTTGTTGTAAGAACTTCAAAAAAAAAAAAAAGTTGTGGTTGTTATATCTTCCTCTCCCCCCCACCCCAAGTTTTTGTTGTTGTTGTTGTTGTTGTTGATGTTGTTGTTGTTGTTTGTTTTTTTGTGTGTGTGTGAGA
>NW_007729034.1:41401-45719 GCF_000696425.1 Galeopterus variegatus
GCACACTTCTCAGGATCGTGCTGTCTCCTGGCACGGCCGCTCCAGACCCGTCGCCATCTTGAAATCCACATTAGTTTATTTTCTGTCACTTATCACAGAAAACCTGAAACTGGGAAATTAAAGAAACATATTTATTACATTCTGAAAGCTTGGAGTTCAAGGCGCAGGAGGTGCATTTGGTGAGTGCCTTCCTCCTTGTGGGGACTCTGCAGAGTCCTGCAGTAGCACAGGTTATCACGTGGTAAGAAGCCTGAGTGTGATAAATGTGCTTTCTTTTCTCTTTTTAAAGCTACCAGTCACTACCCAGATAACCCATTAATCCATTAACCCGTTGATCCATTAATCCATTCATGAGGGCAGTAGCCCTTATAATCCAATTACCTCATACAGTTCCCACCATTCAAATACCATATTGGGGATTAAGCTCCAACATGAGTTGTTGGAGGGGACAGACATTCAATCCATAACACACTAGAAAATGTTTTTCAGCATCTTTCATGGGGAACTTTTATGAAAATAAAGTAAAGAAATAACTAGATATGTCTTCGTAAACTCTAAAGTGTTTTCAAATTAAAATTAAAATTGTTAAAAGATTGAGTGATGAGCTCAAAATTAGCAAAATAGAATTTATATCTTGAACACGGACAAAAGAATGAGGCTTCAGAGACAGTGTGGAGTAAGAGAGTAAAGGTAAAGAAACAGAATTACATAGGGTAAAAATATATACACATTCATATAAAGAATGGCATTCATGATGAGCTATCTGTCCTTGTCAAGGCGTTAGAGGAGAAGTTGTGGAAATTTGGGCATTTTCAAAATAAATTGACAGTCCAAACATTAAAGATACTTGTAAATATGCTAGTGCTCACTTTAGCAACTAATATACCAAAATTGATGTAATACAGAGAAGATTAGCATGTCCCTTGGACAAGGATGACACACAAATTGGTGATGTATTCTGTATATTAAAAATAAATAAATAAATAAATAAATAAAATATGCTAGATTTGCATCATTATAATAAATGTTAAGCTCAAAATACCCACTTTTTATGCATTTCATATGTTCATGAATGTTTTAGGATTTTAAATAGTTTTCTTATTATTTCAAGTCAGTGCCTATATCTATAAACACTATTCAAACTTTTAAATTGTTTAATACTGTGTTACTACATATACATAAAGCCAGTCTAGCTTTAAAAAATTAGTTTTCCCTCTGTGTATAACAAGGAGAAAATATGTTAAGTATTATAATAATTACTTATAGATAGAAAACATGTCAGCAATCTCTATTTTTTTTACTCTTGTAAATAACTTAGCTATCTTCCATTTAACAATCAATGTTCTATAGTCTAAAAAAATAAAGGCTAAACTATTTTTCACTTAAATGGCAATATATAGCTCTTTAGCATGACAATTATGCAGCAGACTTCATATTAAAGATAAATATAGAGGGGAGAAGCAAGATGGCTGACTAGAAGGAGACATTATTTGTCTCTCCCACACGGACAGAGAATACATTGAATGCACAGCTACACTTGGAGGAGAAAAATGAAAAAATGGTAGAAGGAATATGTTAAGTGAGTAGCAGAGATTTTGACAATACAGAGACTCAGGATAGCCACAAAGAGAATGGAAAAATTTTCCTCGGCCAACACCATCCTGTCCCCCACTCTGAAATGGCAGGGATCCAGGAAGGGCTTCTGACCATAGGAAAGTGAGCAGACCTGCAACACAACCCGTGGGGGAGTCTAAACCACCCTCATGGCTGTTCATTCAGTGTCAGGAACTGCTGTAGGTATGACTAACTGTGTGGGCCGAGGATGGGACACCCACCCTCAGCCCCTGGTTCTCCAACTGCTGCAGTGAGCTTGGGGCCAGGATTGGAACTTGGTTTCAGCCCTGCAAGATACTTCAGTGAAGTGAGGGTGCCACCCTCAAGACAGAGTGGGTCAGTGCACATTTGGGCCCAGTGCCACAGCCAGTGACCACCTTCATTGGGGAGATGAACAATCAATACTTACAGCCATGACAAGGGGGAGGAGAACCCACACGATTACCTCAGTTGTGGCCTATGTGGCCAGACACCTGGTGCAGGGAACTTCTGGTGGTATATGTGTCTGAGTTGACCTTGGGAAGGCCACACAGTAAACCACCCTCACTCCTCAGGCCCTAGACTTCTGCAGCAGTCACCGATTTGAGATTGGCCCCAACACCTGAGACCACATAATTATATTCCATACATATGTCTTACTCCCCTGCGGACACATAATCACACTGGGTTGCCCACATCCATGGCCATGGTGATCCTGTGCCCTGGGAATAGGCAATCCAGTGAAGTGAGTATGCAACCCTCAGGGCAAAGGGGGTTAGCATGCAAACCTTTCAGAGTCATAAAACTAACTGAAATATCTAGCCACTGTCGCCAACCCCATCTTCACTAGTGAGGTTCCCTTGCATTTTGTGCAGCCACAAAGAAGTAGTAGCTGATGCATATGATGCTCTCAAGAACAGGCACATGTGCCTACACCAATGAGCCTACCAATGTCTGCCCCAGCAAGGGGGATTTGGAGAGATATATCAACTCTCTTGGGGGCACAGCAGCCCACGGGGAGCCCCAGTGACCCCATACAGGATAGCCCATCCTAACTGAGGAGATCCAAAGTGTCCCATAATGCTCTTATGATCACAGGGGCCTGTCCAAACCACAGGAGACTTACCAAGAGAGTCTACTCAAGCTGAACAGCGATAGAGGGCTCTAGAATCCCTCTTCAGGGTGAAGGATTCCACCAAAAACTCCCAACACCTCACCCAGAGTAGCCCACCTCTATAGTGGTGTTGCAAACCATACCAGTATCTCTCCTGACAATGCAGGGCCCCATACAGAAATCTAGAAACCTCAATGAGCATCACCCACATCAACAGTGAAGCTATAAAGTACCTCAACTCCTCCCCTGGGGGCACAGGACTCTGCCCAGAGCCCCGGATACACCATCGAGTCACTCACTCTAGCTGAGAGGATTTTGAGTACCCCCTGTTATCTCCTTCAAAGCCTAAGGTCCTAATCCCGATGCCTAGGATCCCACCCAGACCTAGGGTCATCCATTTAAGCTGAAGACCTTCAGATTACTCCAGAGTACCCAACAGGGTTACAGAATACTAGCTGGGGTACCAACAAGCCCACTCAGGGACACCCAACCCAACCTTAGAGTGACAGGGCACTCAGGAGCTTCTCCCCAAAACTCGAGAGCCTGCCCACATCCTCAATGACCCAATACACTATCAGTACTTCAGCAAGGAATGATTAAATGCCCAGTGCTTAAGTCACAGTGGCACTCACATGGAACTTCAACATTGAATATGACAGAGGTACCCAAATGGAGATAACATTAGTGCATCTACCTGGAACACAAACTGTGCAACCAAAAGACACTATACAACTTTCAATATAAGATTTGTCTACAAGAGGAAGTCTCTCTCAAAGGCTACTACAGAGTATGACCACACATCAACATAGAGATGCTAGACATATGAAGAAAAAAGAAAATATTATACCACCAAAGAAATACAATAATTCTCAAGTACCAGACCCCATGGAGCAAGAAAACCATGAAATAACTGCAAAGGAATTCTGAGCAACAATCCTAAGGAAACTCAAGGAGATACAAGAAGTCTCAGTTAGGCAACACAACAAAATGAGAAAAACTATCCAAGATATAAAGAAGGAAATTTACAAAGACATAATACCTTAAAAAAGAATGTAGAAGAACTTCTGGAGTGAAAGAGTCACTCAGTGAAATAAAAAACACAACTGAGAGCTTAAGTAGCAGGCCAGAGCAAGCAAAAAAAAAAAAAAGAATTTCTAATCCTGTAGACAGTCTTTTTGAAATAAACCAGGGGGACAAAAAAAAAAAAAAAAAAAAAAAAAAAAAAAAACAGAATCAAAAAAAAATGAAGAAAATCTAAGAGAGCTAGTAGACAACTTAAAGCTCACAGCTATCTGAATATAAGTGTTTAACAAGAAGGGGAGAAAAGGTATTGAAAACATATTCAAGGAAATAATAGTGGCAAACTTCCCAGGTATAGGGAGAGACATGGATATTCAGTTCAGGAGGTTCAAAGATCCCCAAACAGATCCAATTCTAAAAAATCTTCTCTGAGACACATTATAGTCAAACCAGCAAAGCTCAAAGACAAAGAGAAAATCCTAAAAACAGCAAAAGTCCCACTTCACCTATAAGGGAGTCCCCATCAGACAAACAGCAGACTTCTCAACAGAAACTCTATAGGCCAGAAGAGAATGGGATGATATATTCAAA
>NW_007729034.1:47187-48765 GCF_000696425.1 Galeopterus variegatus
AAATGAGCAAGATCAGCTATTCTAATATGAGGTAAAATAAACTTCAAATCAAAAACCATAAAAAGAGATAAAGAAGACCATTACATAATGATAAAGGGATCTATCTAGCAAAAAGACACAACAATCATAAATATATATGCACCCAACACCAGAACACACAAGATATAAAGCAAACACTATTAAATCTAAAGAGAGAGTTAGATCCCAATGCAATAATAGTTAGGGACCTGATCATGCCTCTCTCAGTATTGGACAGATCATCTAGGTAACAAATCAACAGAGAAACACAGGATTTAAACTACTCTTTAGAACAAATGGACTTAGATATCAACAGATTATTTCATCCTACAACTATAGAATATACATTTTTCTCAGCAGCACATAGAATATTCTCTAGTGTAGACCACACATTAGGTCACAATTCAAGTCTCAACAAATATAAAGAAAATTAAATTGGTCCAAGTATCTTTTCAGACCACAATGGATTAAAAGTAGAAATCAACAAAAAGTAAAACTCTGGAAACTATACAAACACACAAAAATTGAACAACATACTCTGAATAACCTGTGGGTCCACAAAGAAATTAAAGAGGAAATGAAAAATTTCTTGAAACTGATGAAAATAAAGACAGATTTTACCAAAGCCTGTGGGATACTACAAAAGTAGTACTAACAGGGAAGTTTATTGCAATAAATGCTTACATCAGCAGAGTACAAAGATTTCAAATAAACAACCAAACGCTACAATCAAATAACTAGAAAAACAAGAACAATCCCAAAATTAGCAGATTAAGAGAAATAATTTGGATCAGAGAAGAACTAAATGAAATAGAAACATACAAAAAATGATACAAATATCAATAAAGCAAAAAGTTGGTTTTCTGAGAAGATAAACAAAATAGACAAACCATTAGCTAGGCTAACTAAGAAAAGAAGACATGACCCAAATAACAAAAATCATAAATGAAAAAGGAGACATTACAACTGATACCACAGAAATACAAAGAATCATTAGAGACATANGACTTCTCAACAGAAACTCTATAGGCCAGAAGAGAATGGGATGATATATTCAAAATACTAATAGAAAACAACTGCCAGCCAAGAACACTATACTCAGCAAGGCTATCCTTCAGAAGTGAAGGAGAAATAGTGTATTTCATAGAAAAACAAAAACTGTGGGAGTTCACCACCTCATGAGCAGCCCTACAAGAAATCCTTAAGGGAGTCCTGCATCTGGAACCCCCAAAAACGATAACCACTATCATGATTACACAGAAAGAACAAAACCCACTGATAGAACAAAATGCAAACAAGACTGAGAATAAAACTATATCTTACCACCTTCAAAACCTAACAAACATCAAAACAAACAATAAAAGGGGAAGAAAGGAAAAAAGATATTTAAAACAGCTAAAAGTAAATCAATAAAATGCCAGGAGTAAGATAATACATTTAAGTAACAACTCTAAATGTAAATGGATTAAATTCTCCACTCAAAAGACACAGACTGACCAAATGGATTAAAAAGGTAGACCCAGCTGTATGCTGACTAAAAGAGACTACCTCATCTGCAAA
>NW_007729034.1:50454-51467 GCF_000696425.1 Galeopterus variegatus
AAATGAAAAAGGAGACATTACAACTGATACCACAGAAATACAAAGAATCATTAGAGACATAAACAGCTATGTGCCAACAATTTTGAAAACTAGAGGAGATGGATAGATTTCCAGACACACGCAAACTACCAAGACTAAAACAAGAACACATATAAAACCCGAACAGACCAATAACAAGCAATGAGATTGAAGCAGTAATCAGCAGTTTCCCAAGAAAGATAGCCTAGAACTGGATTGCTGTACTGCTGAATTCTACCAAACCATTAAAGAGGAATTAATACCAATTCTCTTCAAACTAATCCAAAAAATTAAAGCAGAAATCATTCTCTCCAATTCATTCTATGAGATGAGCATCCTTTTTCATTTCTGAAAACATAGGGAGACATTTCAGGAAGTAGGAATGGGCAAAGACTTTATGAATAAGACCCTAATATACAAAGAATTCAAACAGCTTAACAGTAAAAACAAAAAACAAATAACCCCATTAAAAAATGCACAAAGGAGCTAAATAGGTATTTCTCAAAGGAAGGTATACAAATGGCTAACAACCACATGAAAAAATGCTCAACATCAAATGCTCAAGTTCAAGACTCAGTTCCTTATTCTCTGACCTTTGAGCAATGTGTCTGCACGTAAATCTTTGTATCCACTATAAGCGTCCTGTAGCATTTAATCATGCTTTTAATCTTTTAAATATTTAGATTCCAACCTCCTATTAGTAAAATGGTTGAATTAATTAAGGTGAATAATGAACGATGGCAAGTTTATAATTTGAATTAATTATTATTTTTTTGGAAGTGGTTTCATTTAAAAAAAGTATTGAACAAAGAAAATACTTATCTCACAAAGGAAAATATATACATGTATCTATATGGTAACACAAAAGCAAATATATCCCTAAATGGTAAAAACAAATACAAGTGAATATAAAGAGCAATATGTTGCTTTTGTTTTAGAATTTTGAAATACGGAAGAAAAAGCAAACTAGGGTTAAAGTTTTATTCTGATACTAG
>NW_007729034.1:52350-63463 GCF_000696425.1 Galeopterus variegatus
TTAGAATTTTGAAATACGGAAGAAAAAGCAAACTAGGGTTAAAGTTTTATTCTGATACTAGTGATGGCAATAGGGGAGAAAGCACAGAGCAAGTCTGCATGTCCAGCTTTGCCATGACAAAAGTTACAGAGGTTTTAAGAACTGGGTTTTGCAAGGATTTAGACTATCTGTGTTTACTAATTGGCCTTATCAAAAAGAAAAGTAAGCTTTCTAATATGTTCATGACAAGAGGTTGTTTCACAATTTGGAGCAAGGCTCTAGAAGAATGTAGGTTCCTACACTCCCTCAGGAACAAGGAGATAGGGTCACTATATTTCTTGATGATTACCTTTCAAAGAGATGTTCTCAGGTCCTTGAGAAACACCATTATTTTAATGTGACAAATAATACTATTCTACTCACTTGCTTCAACATGTTTACCACCCATGTCATCTGTGATTCAATCTTCCAACTTTTCTCTTTATTTGAATTACTGTGATAGCTTTGTACACCTAAGGGGCCATCAGTTCACATGGTATTTCTAAGATGCTCTAAACACAAATGTAAAGGCAGGCCCTGAAGTAGCAGGATTGTGTATAATTATAAGGTTTTCCTCTGATTGATCCATAATGAAAGCCTAAAATTGGAATTATTATCATAGACAGAACCTATTCTCCTATTGAACTTTTGCAAAGTAGGGAATATAGCTTCTTAGTGTTTTTTCATTTGTTTTAAATTTAGAATGTATAAAAAAATGTATTTTCTCTAAAGTTGATAATATAACCAGTGTTTTCCTTATTTTCTAGTGAATAGAATATTTTTAGATATTATACACTAATTTACTTTTCCATAGAAAATAATTTAATTACTAACTCCAAAAGCTCTTTATTTATATGTATTTCCCAAAGCATTTGGTGGAAAATCTATCATAATGCTTTCTACATTTTACTCATATTGTCTCTTTTCTTAGGCATCTCCCAAATATCAAAATATATATTCTTTACGGGCAGACACATCAATGTGAAATAGTACCTAATTAAATATCTGACACATAGTTGGTACTAATTAAATATCTGTTGAATAATTAATAAACTATTTGAAAAAATACACATCAAAATCCTAATTGTAGAAGAACTTATCATAATTTTTTGGGTTTTTTTCCTCCACCAAATTAACCTAATTTTAATCATTTTAAATTTTTTAAAAAAGCTCAATTTCAGAGTTTTGAAATGAGAAGTACACAGTATTTCCTTGTTTGAAAAGGACTAGTTGAATAAGAGGTAGCATGCTTGCTGATTAAGGGGTAACAAGATCACATCCAACTCATCAAGAGCAGAGACAATGTATATTTATTACATACTTCAGTGCCTACCACCATGGCTTGGACAAAGAAGATACTCAGTATATATTTATCGCATTGACAAAGGCACCTAGTCTACACACTGGGGAAGAGACTGCCGCTTCAGCAAATGGTGCTGGGAAATCTGGACATTCATCTGCAGGAGAATGAAATTAGACCCATACCTCTCACCATATGTCAAAATCAACCTAAAATGGATTAAAGAATTAAATATACATGGTGAAAAAATAAAACGCCTTAAAGAAAACATAGGGGAAACACTTCAGGAAGTAGGATTGGATACAGACTTCATGAATACAACCCCCAAAGCACAGGCAACCAAAGGAAAAATAAACAAATAGTATTATATCAAACTAAAAAGCTTCTGCACAGCAAAAGAAACAATTAACAGAGGGAAAGGACAACCAACAGAGTGGGAGAAAATATTTGCAAAATATATATCAAAGGATTAATATCTAGAATACACAAGAAACTCAAACAACTTTACAGCAAAAATAAAAAGTAACCCAATTAAAAATGGGCAAAGGGGCTGAGCCCATGGCGCACTCAGGAGAGTGCAGCGCTGGGAGCACAGCAGTGCTCCCGCCCTGGGTTCGGATCCTATATAGGGATGACCAGTGTGCTCACAGCGCTCATTGGCTGAGTGTGGTGCGGCCGGTCTCAAAAAGGACAAAAAAAAAAAAAAAAAATGGGCAAAGGAGCTGAATAAGCATTTCTCAAAAGGAGATATATGAATGGCCAGCAGTCACATGAAAAAATGCTCAATATCAATCAGCATTTGGGAAATGCAAATCAAAACCAGTTTGAGATACCATCTCCAGTTAGGACTGTTAATATCGAAAAGACTGAGAATGATAAATGCTGGTGAAGTTGTGGAGAAAAAGGAACCTTATACACTGTTGGTGGGACTACAAAATGGTGCAGACTTTATGGAAAACAGTATGGAGTTTCCTCGAACAATTACAGATAGATCGACTATGTGGCCCAGCTATTCCACTGTTGGGAATATACCCAGAGGAAGGGAAATCATTATGCCTAAGGGATACCTGTACTCCAGTATTTACTGCAGCACTATTTACTATAGCCAAGATTTGGAACCAGCCCAAATGTCCATCATCAGATGAGTGGATAAGGAAACTGTGGTATACCTCCACAGTGGAATACTACTCTGCTATAAAAAAGAATGAAATACTACCATTTGCAGTAAAATGGATGGACTTAGAGAAAATTATATTAAGTGGAATAGGTCAGGCACAGAAAGAGAAATACCACATGTTCTCATTTATTTGTAGGAGCTAAAAATAAATAAATAAATATATATATAAACAAATAAATGGTGTAGGGGGAAGAAGATACAATAATCACAACAATTCCTTGAACTTAAGACAACTGAACAGAAATGATGTTGATGGGGTGGAGGGAGGAGAGGGAGGGGGGAAAGGGGAATTGGTAAAGGGACACAAAAATCAACTGCATTGTATAGTGATAATTTTTAATGTAGCAAAAATTACTATATGTGTAAAAGTGACATTCTCTGTTTTTTAAATATGTATTTTAAATCTGTCTGCATTATCATCTCCTTTGCTCTGTGGTTGGTAAACTCCAGTTTAATAAATCATTTTACTTCATGTCTTCCTAGGTTAAAATAAATTGACTTAATATAAAATTATGAAGAATAATTACTACTATATGTTTTCTTTTCAGACTTAGGCATTTCTTTACTTTTATTTTTTTATTTTCTTTTTTTCCCCATTAATAGTATACTGGGAAAGGCACTTTTATTTTGAGCATAACTGCTAAATCCATCTCTACAGGGCACAGGTGGGACCTCCCCAAGCATTGTCTCTCTCTTTTTTTTTTTTCTCAGTATATCATCTGCCTTCAGACTTTCTTTACTCTATGAGTGTTCCCTGTAATGCCTATAGAGCATAAGAAATTTTACTTTATTTTGTTTCAAATACTAACTCTGAAAAAAATATTTAAAACTTCTAATACTTATTAGGTCTTCATAATGTCTTCTAAGCACTTTTAGATAATCACCTATGTTAAATGACTTTAAAAATATCTCTCTGATTGCTAGATTTCTAAAATAGCATATTAATTCATTTCTTTTTCATGTTATTTAAAGGAGGGATCAGACAAGGGAGAGATGCTCTAAATTAATATGGATTCCTTTAACATTGTTTAATGAAGGCTTCCAGCTAACTTTATGAAGTAAACCAAAACATCTTGTTAAGAAAAAAAGGTTTAAATTATATCTTCTTTCTTTGCCACTTTAAAATACAGTTCACATAAAGAAGCATAAAAGTAAATTATGAGCAAATGTGATAGCTTTCCGTATTCATCCCAAAGAAGAAACATTTACATCCCCCTCTGTGTCTAAGAAAAATGGTCTCACAAAGATAGTGGGCATCTCCTATGTTAGCAGCTTTTTAAAATTCAATAGAAAGAGGACATTTCCACTTTTAATAAAAACAAAAGAAAAAATATGAGAGGAATGTGCACTACTTTACAACACTTAAAATAATTGCAGATAATTAAAAATTAAAAATTCTGGTTCCAACTGTTGTTTAACCACACATTTAACTACTCAGATATACTGACCTACATGATGTGCACTACTTTACAACACTTAAAATAATTGCAGATAATTAAAAATTAAAAATTCTGGTTTCAACTGTTGTTTAACCACACATTTAACTACTCAGATATACTGACTTACATATAATTTATAAAGTAACAATTTAAACAAAGGGTAAATATTTGAGAAAATGCATTTTTAATTATTGAGCCTCAATTTTTTTTGTGTCATTACTATGGTATTTTTTCAGGAGTTCATAATAACACAAAAATGAATCACATCTTGTCCAGAAATGTAAAATGACCACTTCAAGATTCTTAACATGTGAAGATTTCAAATATGGGAAATCTATGAATGTCATGTGCATTAATTGCTTAGGGCTATCAAAAAGTACCATAAACTGTGTGAAACAAAATTTAATTTATTAAATACAAGTTTGCTGTCTCACAGTTCTACAAGCTACAAATCTGAAATCAAGATATCTGACAGTTGGGTTCATTCTGAAGAATCCGAGAACCTGTTCCACACCTCTCTCCTAGCCTTGGTGACAGCCAGCAATCCTTAGCAGTCCTTATCAAGTATATGCAGCTTCCAGAGACATTCCTTGGCTTTTAGATGCATCACTCCAATATCTACCTCCAACTTCACTGAACATTCTCCATGTGAATATCTGTGTTTAAATTTTATTCTTCTTATAATGATACCAATCATACAAGGTTAGAGGCCGCCCCAATGATCTTATCTTAACTTGATTACATCTGCAAAGATCCTATTTCCAAATAACATCACCTTCTCAGGCACTAAGGTGCTGTGGTTTAAACATTCCCCCAAGCTCATGTTGGCACTTAACCCCAATAGGGTGGTGGAATGTGGGACTTTTAAGAGGTGATGGGATCAGGAAGACGGTGCCTTCATGAATGGCTTGATCCACTTAAGGAATAATGGGTTCATGGTTTAATGGGTTGTCATGGGCATGGACTTGTGGTTTTATAAGGAGGGTACATGAAAGTTCTCTTGGTATTCTTGCCATGTAATTGCCTGCATCACCACAGGACCCCGTAGAGAATTCCTTCGCAGAAGAAGACCCTCACCAGAAGTGCCTCTGGAATGTGGACTTCCTAGCTTCCAAAACTGTAAAAATTAAATTTTGTTTCTTTATAAATTCCACTTTCAGGAATCCTGTTATGCGTGGCAGAAAACTGATACAGAAAACTAGCACTGAGAAGTGGAGCATTGCTAATAACAATCACCTGAAAACGTGGAAGTGGCTTTGGGTAATGGGCAGAGGCTGGAAGAATTTGGAGGAGCAGGCAAGGGAAAACCAAGAGTCTGGTGAGGGCTTAGAAGATAAGAAGACTAGAGAAAGTTTGGAACTTCTTAGATATTTGTTAAGTGGTGGTGACCAGGATGCTAGTAGAAATATGGAAAGTAAAGGCCATTTTGAGGAGGCCTCAAGTGAAAATGAGAAAGAGCTTATTGGAAACTGGAGCAAAAGTCACCCTTGTTAAGAAATAGCAAAGGACTTGTATGAATTGTGTCCATGCTGGAAGGCTTTATGGAATGCAGAACTTGAGAGTTGTGAACCTGGGTATTTGATGAAAAAAATTTCTAAACAGCAAAGTATTCAAGTAGCTGCGTGGATACTTCTAACACTATACACTGATTATGGCATCAAAGACATGATGTAAGGGCAGAATTTATAACTGAAAAAGAAGCAGAGGGTAAAAAAATGGAAAACTCTCAGCCTGCCCACATAAAGAGAGAAATAGTGTGTTCAGGAGAGGAAATCAAGGGTGTAGCCCAGAGACTGTACATTAAGAAGAATAGTACAGATAAAAGAGATCATCAAAAGAATGGAAGAAAGACCTCAGAGACATTCAGACGTCTTCAAGGCTGACTCTTCCATCAAAAGCCCAGAGGCCTAGGGAGATGGAGAGGTTTCAGAGGATAGGCCTGAGGCACCCTCCATGGGCCTTGCATTCAGAGCTACCTCAGGATGTTGTTCCTCACACCCCCACTGCTCCAGCTACTCTGGCTGCTCTGGCTGCCCTAACTGTAGCTACAATGGCTCTATGACTACAGACGAGGTTGGACATACCACTTCAGAATATACAAGCAGGAAACTTTGACAATGATCACATGGTGTTAAAGTCTGCAGGATGGTAGAACCTAAGAGCTGTGGAGGCACTGGAGCCACTACCCAGATTTCAAAGGATGTATGGAAAAGTCTGGGGGCCCAGAAAGAGATTTGTCACAGGGGCTCTTTTATTAAAGAGCCTCCACTAGAAATGTGGGTCAGAGTTGCAGCAGAGAGCCCCCATCAGGGTCATGCCTAGTGGAGGTGTAGGAGCAAAACCACTAACAAGACTCCAGAACTACAGAGCTACCAGTGTGCAGCATCAGCCTGGGGCAGTTAAAGCATGGGCTGATCCCAGAAAAGTCATAGAAGTCAAGTTGCCTGAGGACTTGGGGGCTCAGCCACCGCCCTAGTGTGCAGAAGTTACCTGACATGGGATCAAAGAAGGTTATTCTTTAGCTTTAAGATTTAATTCCTCCCCTCCTGGGTTTCGGACATGCTGTAGTCTGGTTACTCCTTCCTTCTTTTCTATCACTCCCTTGCAAAAAGGGAATAAGTACACTGTGCTGTTCCCACCACTGTATCTTGGAAGTAGATAACTTGTTTTGATTTCATGGTCTCATAGATGAGACTGTGGACTTGAGACTTTTGAGTTGGTGTTGGAATGAGTTAAGACAAGTGGGCTGTGAGATACAAAAAGAATGAAATATTGCCATTCACAGCAGCATGGATGAACTGAGAAAATTATGTTAAATAAAATAAGTCAGGCACAGAAAGAGAAATACCACATTTCCTCACTTACATGTAGGAGCTAAAATAAATAAATAAATAAAAATAAACAAATAAAGAGTCAACGACCACAAAAATATGTTGAAATTTCAAGAGAAGAAAATAGAGCTGAGGTTACCAGAGGTGGGAAAGAGGAAAGGGAAAAGGGGAAAGGGAGGAATTGATAAAGGGCTACAAAAATTGATTACTTCATATAATGAAGAATATACTAATTACCTTTATTTGAACAGGTACTGCACACAGGTATTGATATTCAATCCTGTACCCCACAGATATGTAAAAGCATCTATGTTCCAATAGAAAAATAATAAATATATATATATATAAGTAATATATATATTACTTTTATTTTTATATATATATTAAAAATCGATTTTACAGCCAAAAAAAAAAGACTTTAGGGTTATGAGGATGAACTGAATGTATTTGTATGTGAGAAGAACATGAGGTTTGGGGGCCAGGGTCAAAATGCTGTGGTTTGAATGTATCCCAAGCCAATGATGAAACTTAACCCCCAATATGGTGGTAGAGGCAGGGCCTTTAAGAGGTAAATATATCATGAGTACTGTGCCTTCGTGAATGGGTTGATCCATTTATGGAGTAATGGGTTGATGGTTTAATGGTCTGTCATGGGCATGGACTGGTGGCTTTATAAGGAGAGCAAATGAAAGCTCTCGTGCCATTCTTGCCATGTAATTGCCTGCATCACCACAGCACCCTGTAGAGAGTTCCCACCCAGAAGAAGGCTCTCACCAGATGTGCTCCTGGACCATAGACTTCCCAGCCACCAAAACTGCAAGAAATAAATTTTGCTTCTTTATAAATTATAGAGTGTCAGGTATTTTGTTATGACCAACAGAAAACTGACTAATATCCAAAGGTAGATCTGCAATACATCTCTTTTTGATGAGGGGTCAGAATTAAAACCATAAAATTATGCTAAAGATAGAGTATGTTTAGCACTGGCTATTCTCAGTTTACTAATCTAACTTTCTTTGTGTAAGAAAAGGAAAAGGAATATTTTCCTTTCTAACCCATTTCTTTAGTATGGAGAACTTTTAAGAGTTCTAGATACATAGAATTTTTTTTCTTTATTTCGGGATAATAATATATACTACTATATATCAGAAATATACCAAAAAACAAAAAAGGAATTTATTTACTAAGTGAAGTTTCCACTTCACTTTTTGATTTATGCCCCTCTTCCTTTTATTTTTGGCTGTTTTTCCCCATGTGTTGCAAAGCTCTATGGAGAAAAAGAACACAAATATAATTTTAAATGGAGACAAATTATTTTTTAAAAGAGATTTTAAGATATCTTTCTTTTTTCTCATGGAAAACAAAAGATTTGAGCAATACAAGCTAACAGACATCTATTGAACACTCCACCCAATAAGTGTAGAATATACATTCTTCTTAAGCACACGTAAAACATTTTCCAGCATAGAAAATGTGTTAGACCATAAACAAGCTTCAATAAACTTAAAAGGATTTAAATCATACAAAGTAAGGTTTCCNTCTCTTTTTGATGAGGGGTCAGAATTAAAACCATAAAATTATGCTAAAGATAGAGTATGTTCAGCACTAGCTATTCTCAGTTTACTAATCTAACTTTCTTTGTCTAAGAAAAGGAAAGGGAATATTTTCCTTTCTAACCCATTTCTTTAGTATGGTGAACTTTTAAGAGTTCTAGATACATAGAATTTTTTTTTCTTTATTTCGGGATAATAATATATACTACTATATATCAGAAATATACCAAAAAACAAATAATGAATTTATTTACTAAGTGAAGTTTCCACTTCACTTTTTGATTTATGCCCCTCTTCCTTTTATTTTTGGCTGTTTTTCTCCATGTGTTGCAAAGCTCTATGGAGAAAAAGAACACAAATATAATTTTAAATGGAGACAAATTATTTTTTAAAAGAGATTTTAAGTTATCTTTCTTTTTTCTCATGGAAAACAGAAGATTTGAGCAATACAAGCTAACAGACATCTATTGAACACTCCACCCAATACGTGTAGAATATACATTCTTCTTAAGCACACGTAAAACATTTTCCAGCATAGAAAATGTGTTAGACCATAAACAAGCTTCAATAAACTTAAAAGGATTTAAATCATACAAAGTAAGGTTTCCAACCACATGGAACTAAATTGGAAATCAAGAACAGAAGTAAAGATGGAAAACTCACAAATATGTGGAAATTAGATAAATAACCCTAAAACAAAGGATAAAAGAAGAAATCACAAGAAAAATGAGAAAATATTTTGAGATGAATAAAAATGAAAATGCAACACATCAAAACTTGAGATACAACTGAAACAAGATTTAGAGAAAAATTTATGGTTGAAAGGCATATACTAAAAAGGAAAAACATCTTGAATCAGTAAAGTAACCTTCCATCTTAAGAATCTAGAAAAAGAAACTAAAACCAAATCAAAAGAATGCAAAAGAAAACAAATTAGAAAAGAAAAAGTAAAGGAATAGAGTGGAAGTAAATTAAATAGAAACCTGAAAACCAAAAGTAGATTCTTTGAAGGGATCAAGAAAAAACTGAGACACCTTTATCAAAACCAATCAGAAAAAAGAGGGAAAACTCAAACTAATAAAATCAGTGTTGAGTGGATATTACTACATCCTTATAAAAAGAAAAAGGATCAAATAACTGTATATGAACAAATTAGATAACAAATTAAGTGGAAAGATTCCAAGAAATACACAAACTTCCAATACCAATTAAAGAAAAAATAATCTGTATATGCTTGTCATTAATTAAGAGATTGTATTAGTAATTTACAAACTTCCCACAACAAAAAGCTCAGATCCAGATGGCTTCAATAGTAAATTCTATCAAACATTTAAAAAATAATTAATACCAATTATTTGAAAACATTTTTAAAATAGAAGGAAAAGGAATGCTTGTAAACAAATGCTATTAGTAGTATTATCCATAAAAGCTAAAAAATGAAAACAATCCAAACATAATTATTTGAAAACATTTTTAAAATAGAAGGAAAAGGAATGCTTGTAAACAAATGCTATTAGCAGTATTATCCATAAAAGCTAAAAAATGAAAACAATTCAAACACATTATCCATAAAAGCTAAAAAATGAAAACAATCCAAACATCCATCAGCTAACATATAGATAAATAGCATTTGGTAAATCAACCAATAAAATATTTGGCAGTAATGATGAATAATAGTGAAACTTTGTAGCTTTATGCTAAGTGAAAAAAGCCACTCACATACTCTATGAATCCATGTGATATGCAATGTCCAGAACAAACAAATCTATACAGACAAAAATTATTTTACTAGTTACCTAGTGCTTGGAGTAGGCAGAAGGGAATGGGTGCTTAATATCTGCTGGGCTTTTGGGGGGATTAATGAAAATTCCCTAAAGTTAGTATCAGGAAATGGAAGACAGTGATCCTTGAGAGACAGTGAAAAAAATGAGATAAGCCAGCTTATTGCCTTGAGAGAGTTTCCAAGCTACAGCACAGGAAGGCATAAACCAATAGGAGACCAGCTGACTCCCTGAGTTGAGGTGAGAGATCTGAGGACCCAGGGAGACCAAATTGACTAGAGTTCACAAGACACAATGCTAGATAGGAAAGAGCTGCACATAGAGAGAAAACTCAAATACAAGCATGAGAGGAAACCACCCAAGGACCGGGAAAGAAAAACTAACAAACAACAGTGGGGGAAAAACTTTCCAACATTCACTTAGTATGGGTAATAATGCCTGTTCCCACCAGCCAGTCTGTAAAATATCATCGCTTATGGGACATAGGGTTGAGCACATGGAAGAGGGCCCATTAGTAGAAAATCAGCCCGAGAATTAGCTCTGTTTCAGACCCACTTAAATCTTAAAGGAAGACCTGGAAAGATTAGTTTCTAAGTAACTTAACAGCAGCCTAAAACAGAGGTCAAGGATGTTTACAGGAATATAAAGATATCCAACACACACAAATGTCAAATATACAAGATTATACACATGCAAAGGAGCAGGGAAATATGACCCATAATGAGGAGATACACTGATCAAAACCAATTTCAAAATGACACAGAGCTTAGAATTAGCAGAAAAGAACGCTAAAACAGTTAATAAAACTGCATTACGAATGTTAAAACATTTAGATACAGACATAAGATCTTAAAAAGACCAAATTAACTCTACTATTTTGTATGTCAATTATGCCTTAATAAATCTGTTAAAAATTTTTAAAAATCGAATAAATTGTCAAAAAATATTAAAAAGCAAAGTGGGTAAAGGTGGAGAAGCTCCACAAAAAAAAAAAAAAAAAAAAAAAAAAAAAAA
>NW_007729034.1:64081-65497 GCF_000696425.1 Galeopterus variegatus
CCCCAAAAAAAAAAAAAAAAAAAAAAAAAAAAACCCACTAACGGTAAAGTGTTTGGGTGGACATGGAGCACTTAGAACATTCATACATTTATACATTTTAGATTGGAGTGTACATAGATAAAATTGTGGATAACTATTTGACATTTCTTCCAAAATTAGTCACTTACTATTATATATGATCCAGGATTTATATTCTCAGGTATTTACCCAATGGAAGAAAAACATCTGCCTGTAAAAAGAGTTGAGAAAGATTGTTTTTAGAAGCCTTATTCATACTATCTAAATACTGAAAATAACCCTAATAACAATCAATAAAAAAATAAAGTGTGGATATTCATACAATAGAAAATACTCAATGATAAGAAAAAACAAACTACGGATAAATGCAAAACTAAAATGAATCTCAAAAACATTATAGAGTAAATAAGTCAGAACACTATATCAAATTCAATAAAAGTAAAACTAATCCTGGGGTTTTTTGGGGATGGAGCGACGACTGAAACAGAAAGCGACATTCAGGAATTTTCTGGGATGATGAGTCTGTTCCTCTATGTGCAGGTTGAGGACTTATGCAATTTTCAAAACTCAGTGAACTGAACACTTCAGGTCTTTGTATTTTATTGTATGTAAATTTATTTCAATAAAAATATAATCATATATAAGTACATAAAGTTAACTATATATACAGCTATATATTCATTTCTCTTCATTTTTATCTTGAGCGGAAATTTTCCCATTGTAGAAGACATATTGACCCAGTTATTCTGGGTGCCCTCACTTTTTCTCTGGCCAAAATTAAACAAATGTGTCTTCTCCGCCATCTCCCTGGAGCATGTTTCCTCTCCTTATGAGCTACCTCCTCTCCCAAACACACACATACACACAGACACAAACACACAAACCTATCTATGCTCTCTTTCCCTCCATGATGACTTTCCTTCATCCACAGTATAGTGATTTCTTAACGGTGTGACAGGGACTTGGACATTTCCTCTTATTCATTATATTTTGGCTGAAAATTTTCTGTCTGCAATGAGCTCCATCTATTTTCTGCTTAGGAATTGCACATTGAATCTAAAAATGCCAGCAAGTGACTGTTCTTTATCTCTGATTTAGCTGTCATATCCCTTCGTAAAACACTGGTTGCTCAAATAAGGAAAATATTGAAAGAGGGGATGTAAAATCTCATTTCTCTCTTGCATTCATATATTATTGTTTCCCAAAACTATTTCTGCATTCTATAATTCACATCTAAGCACTTACTCGCTGCTTACCAGTATCTCCTCATGAATTTTTCAAAATTATTGTTCAAGTTCTTGATTATTTCATTCAAATTGTGATGTCCAAAACATCCTTCATTTAACCTTGTGGAAAATCAGCCATCAACTATGATTGACATCCATCTGTTTGGTTTCT
>NW_007729034.1:65902-68528 GCF_000696425.1 Galeopterus variegatus
AGTATCTCCTCATGAATTTTTCAAAATTATTGTTCAAGTTCTTGATTATTTCATTCAAATTGCGATGTCCAAAACATCCTTCATTTAACCTTGTGGAAAATCAGCCATCAACTATGATTGACATCCATCTGTTTGGTTTCTTTTTTTTAATCCTTATTGTCACTTTTTTGGTAAGGTAGTGATTATCTTACTTGAATTGATACTGTGTCTACTTAACTCTCTTGCCACCACTGCAACAGTATCATCTCATGTCACTGCCCAGTCTGCAATCTGTTCTCTTCCTATTCAAGCTGTTGTGGCATTTAAAAATGCCATACTCTTTATCTCCAATGGAACATTACACATGCATTTTCTTCTACCTAGAATGCTCTTTCCTTTTCTCACTCCTACTTATCCTTCGAGTGTCATTTAGATGGCACTTTCACTGTGAAGTTTTCCTAGATATTCAAGAAGAGATAATATGCCCTTTACTGTAGGCTGCCTTGTCTTCTTGAATTGAGGACCATAACAGCTCTTATCACACTGCTCTTCAATTGCAAATTTACTTATCTGTCTCTCCTGCTAGTATTTCGATGGCAAATACAATCTCATTTATTATAGTATTCCCAATATTTTAAAATATTCTTTGTAAATAGTGTTTTATCCTATCTGTTGAATGAATGAAAGAATAAATAAAAACATTATTACAGAAATGGGGCTAGAAACTAAATTTCAAGATTATTTATATTGTATAGAATTCAATACGTCTAACACCAAATATTAAGATACAGCAAGACAGTATACCTTTTTTAATTGCATTGCAATAAAAATTAAGTATTTGATATATATGTACTTTTAACTTTGATTACATAGGTATATTGTAGATGTTTTGGTAAATTAACATGCATAATTCCTTATTTCAAGCTATACATTACCCTCTACTAAGGACTGATTGTTATAAAAGCAATATAAGGGTGCTCTCTGTTGTAAAGAGGGACCAGATTAACCACTTGTAATGGGTTGATTTAAGTTACCATCATCCAGGATATAGTGTGCATTCCCCTGCACACATTTTAAGAAGTATGTTATCTAAGAGTTACTTACATTATAAACCATCCATTGCAATTTCAAAAAAATATATAAATATTGTATTTATAATTTTTCTATTATTCGGATTCAACTGATTAAATTTTTTAATGTGAACTAAGTTATATGTCAGATGTGCAAGATTAGCAAAATTATTTAAGATCTGTTATTCAGATTATTTTTGGTTTATATTTGGTTTATTTTATAAAGGCAACAAGGTATCTTAGGTGCAAATTCAGCCACAAGAAAAGTAAGTTTTATTTTTTAAAAAACTGCCATGACTAAATTTTGCCTTTTGTTTTGTGACCTAAGGCAAACCTTTTATTTTGCCCATTTACCATAAGGTCGATGAATGAACAGATGGATTAAGTACACTGTTGGGTGTCCTATCAGCTGTTGGCAATTCTCTGAATGACGATGGATAATAAAGTAAATTATATCAATAAAAATGTTTCATGAAAATAAAATATTCGTGCTTTGTGCATCCAAGTCAAACAATGCTCTATGCAACTCTTTGGAAGTTAAATTTTAAGACATCATCCTCTTGCAAATTCTTATGACTTCAACATATTTGTAAATGTATCTTTTGGTTCCTTTTGTATCTAATCATGTATAGAGCAAAGCATGTCAGTGTAATCCAAATGTCATGGATGCGTGCCAGCTATTTATTTAAGTAGTTTAAAATGTCTGCATAGAAGGTTGACATTGAATGGCCTAATTATCTTAATTATTGATTTGAATCTTTAAAATATCACAGCAATCAGCAATAAGAAATGGAGACTACTTATTGCTCTTAATCTATTCACTGTTATTAAGAAGTTGATTAGGCAAAATGAATCATCAACAGAACCAAGCTTAACTTTTGTCATACCCACAACTGATAGTCCCACAACTCCCTCTGTCATTAATCACATATCAGGAATGTCAAGGCCAGTCTTCACTTTCAAAACTAAAATTAGCAATATGCAAATTACAAAACCACTTCCAGAGACAACTCTCAGAGTATAGAACACACAAAAACTACTTTCATATATTACATAACTAGATGCCTTATTTTCTATATCAGATATTTTCATAATTTCCTCCAATGAATATAAATTTTTCATGTGTCATTTCATTGCTTATTGAATACATGATACAAGTTATGTATATTTGTAAATATATCCTTTGGTCCCTTTTGCATATAATCATGTATAGTTTATACTAAGCATGTTTGAATAAGCAGTAATCAAGATCCTTATAAAGAAGATAAGAATAGTACAAGGAGTGTGTACTGGGATGAAAAAGACCTGAGTTCCAGATTGGCTCTGTACTTAATAACTATGAATTTGGCAAATTACTTCATATCCATACACTTCTTTTTTCACATCAATATACACATAATAATATCTATTTCTGTGTTATTGAAGAATTTCAAAGAGATTATTTATGTGTAAATTACCTTCATACAGTCAATAAATAGGTTAAAAGGTTATTTTTTTTTCTTTTTACGAGGAAGAGAAATTATTTTTAATAGGAAAAACAATTATTACTGAGTTTATAGTTGAGTCCTCTAATAATA
>NW_007729034.1:69226-69648 GCF_000696425.1 Galeopterus variegatus
AAATTATTTTTAATAGGAAAAACAATTATTACTGAGTTTATAGTTGAGTCCTCTAATAATATGGAAATGAGGAAAATAAAATTGTCTTTTGAGTGTTGAACTGTCAAATCAATACATATTTTGTCAACACAGGGTTAGCAAAGTTACCTGAAAGAGACAAATTTTACTCTAATTAATATTGAATGTATTATCTTAGCCAAAGGAACAATGGGGAAGAGGAGATGTTATAGTCCATTTTGTGCTGCTGTAGCAGAAATACCACAGACTGGGTAATTTATAGAGAAAGGAAATATATTGTTATGGTTATGGAGGCTAAGAAGTCCAATGTCAAGGTGCTGGCATCTGGTAAGGGCCCTCTTGCTGTGTCATCCCATGGCAAAATGCAAAAGGGCAAGAAAGTGGCAACAGGAGAGCAAGAAAAA
>NW_007729034.1:70294-80892 GCF_000696425.1 Galeopterus variegatus
CAGCTTTTTTTTTTTTTCACTGTAACTCAATATATTGGTGGGAAATATTTGCAATTTAGGAGATGGCAATTTTTCCTATCTTGAGACTTGTCCCAGTCCTGAGATTTTATATATACATATGTGTGTGTGTGTGTGTGTGTGTGTGTGTGTGTGTGTGTATAGATATGTGAATATAGATATATAAATATATAAGCATAAAGACAAATGAAGATATAGATGTGGATATGGATAGAATATGGATATAAATATATAGATATAGATGTAGACATGCTAATATAATCATTTTGTGCACTTATGTTCTACTAATCTATTTTCATTTAGGATTATACTGTTTGTGGGTCTGGCCTTCTCACATTTTTTTTTTTTTTTTTTAATACCGTTTAGCCCAGAACTCATGGGATCACTGCCTGTCCCAACAGTATTCCCCATTTACTTATTGGACCAGAAGATTTAAACACTATTAATGATCAGACTGCTAAATAAATAATTGCCCAAACAAATGTATCTTGCCCTTTTCTGTATGCTTCCCATCACTAGGACCAAAGGTAGGTACACTCATTTCTCAATCTTCCTATTTGGATATTTTTGCAGTGTGGATAAAGAAGCACTTATTACATATTCAGAACTGGCCTTGCAGTGTTCTCCTCATGTGGTCCTCTCAGGGAATGTCCACCAACAGAGTTCATTCTTCTAAAATCAAGAGATTTGACTGTTCACATAACCTGCGGAGTATTCATGAATACATTTAGGTTTCTACTTTTGTTATCTAGATGCAGTTTTGTTTGGGTGAAAAAAAGATTGTTTCTATCACCATTATGGGAGAAGTTTGTCCCTGTCTCCATATAAGCATCCAGAGGTACCAATTTGTGGGGACGTGCCTGGGGTCCTCCCGCAGACCCAGAAGGAGAAGGAGCTGACAGGATTACCCTCAGTGTTGGGACTGAGGGATCTCTGGGAAAAGTGAGCCTGCTGCCCGCCAACTCAGCCCCATGAAAGAGACGCTCAGACGTGGCAGGGGTTCTGTCAGAGCAGTTCCACTTTATTGCTGTTACACTGCAATTTATATAAGCAAGCAAGTAGGGGCTTTCCATGGACTAACCAATCAATTAAAGGATCACGAGGGCATGCATTTTGTACTAACATGTTGAGCATAGCGATCACGCAAGGTTCACGAGTGCGGAAATACTGGAGGACCAATAAAAACCTTTTGGAGCTATCTTGGGTTAGGCCTCCCCTACTTCCCGCGGGCGCCATCTTCATCCTCCACCCACAGGCACCATGTGGCTCACAGATAATGTTTGCTCCTAAAAATGGGCCCAACACCAATTGTGTGTGTGTGTGTGTGTGTGTGTGTGTGTGTGTGTGTTGCTGAGAAAATTCTGAACAAAGCAATTTAAAAACTATCTACAAGAAATGTGAAGGTGAGCTTTATTAGTGGGCAGGGTAAGAATGGTCTAAGAAGTTTGATGTTTATCATGGAATCTGCAATAAGTCAGTAAAGGACTTTAAGCAGTTCTGTCCTGATTAGATCTCTATCTTATGTTAATTCTAGTAGCAGCAAGGATATTTGACTGGTAAGGGGGAGGGGAGGTGTGTAAACTATAGTGCTGAAGTCAAATAAAAAAATGTTAGGGTACTGCTCAGGTGAAAGTAAGAACAATGAGGAAAAAACAAAGTTAAGAGCTATTTTCTTCTCATTCCAAATTTTGATGTGTTTGTATGCATCACGAGAGGAAGAACATCAAAGGTGAATGCACTCAACACCCTCCAAGAAGCAGATTTCCTGTGCTGCAGGGCTTCTCACTCTGGGATGTGCAGCCTTTTGATACTTCCTGTGTTGCGTCTTTGCTGTACTAAACTATGGTATCTTTATTCTTTACTGTATACTGCACTTTATTTAACAATTCCTTTGTACAACAATTAGAGTCTCATTTTGCAATTTTCAGTTTTAAGTGGATCAGATTAATTCCTTAGTTATGTGTTCTGGCCATGTCCCACAGGGTTTACCTCATCAGATTCATTTTGAGGCTATTTTGTAATTAACTGTAGTAGGTGCTTGTTCTTTCTGACCCATGCACACCCAGGTCAACTATACTTGAACACTTACTCAGCTACAGCCCATGCTTTCCCTAACTAGTACTCCCTCCTACCTACTAACAAACCTCAATTCTATTCTCTCTAAGTGTCTTCTCTGTTTCAATCTGATCGTATGCTCCTCAGCTGAACCATTTCCTATACTTCATACTGAGTGTGTGTATGTGTCTGTACAGGTGAATATGGTATGAACTCCTAAGACATGGACAGTCCAGAGAGCCACACTCGAAGTCCAGAAGGTCAATACTATTTTATCATAATATTAAGCAATTATTTGCTTTACTCATTCTTATTCAGTCATGAATGTATGGTGGAGTCTTCCACAGACTCTATGGCATATTTACAATTACCTCTGTGTACTTCAAACAAAACAAAACATCATATTGAATCAGATTGAATGCAGAGGAAAAAAATGAAAATTTAGCTTTCTTCTATTAAGCCGGATACACTAAATGGAGTTTCAAATCTGTAAAGCAATGTTACTTTTCTCTAACTTTTTGAAAATACCATTATTTTTTCTTAAAACACTTATAATAACAGATTTTGCAGTAATTTTTAAATCACTTAGCATATAAGTATTTAAAACTGCTCTTAATTTTAATCTTTAATACAGCAAATATTAATAAATATAATACACATAAACTCCCATTAGAGTTCTCAATAATTTTTAAAAGGATAAACAGGTTCTGCATGTTTATCTCAAAAAATTTTGAGAATACTGACCTGGAGGGCACCTAAACTCTAAGAAGGATTTAGCATGCTCATTACAGAATACATCATGAGACATTCTAGCTCACAGGAATAAATTATTGTAAAATTTAACAGAGCCCAAACTTTTCCCATCAACGGTTATTGTATTACTCATGCAACCTATCTTCTCCGCAAGATATCCATATACTAATTTACAGAAGAGAGAACGGTTAGATAAGGGAGTGAGCTTGTATGTGATTCTCATTGCTTACAGAGCACCATCTACCTAGACTCTTTAACTCTTGTGAAATCCTTAAATGTTGCTTTTCATCATCATACAAATGTTGTTTTGTATCCTAATAGTCCATGGCAATCAGGAATTTCATGCTGAGATGGTACAATCTTGGTTCTAAAATGTAAGTTTGGTTTAGGACAAATAGCAAATAAGCCCCCAGGATAAAGATATGAAGATAATATAAAAATCACAAATCAGAAATAAATATATTTATTGCATGGAAAAAAAATCTGTATCAAGTGCATTAAAAGATCTCCATAACAACACATGGCTCCTTTTCTTTATGCCTTGACTGTCATTATTATTTCAGCGATTTCAATATATATATCAATTCAGAAACCTTCCCTTGCTCTCCATTCCTTGACCTTCCCATCTTCAGTGATCTTCTCTTTTATCTCACTTTAAGCAAAACATTCTCATTGGTATCCCCTAGGCTCCATCTTTTCCCACACCATCTCCAAAACATAATTTCAAGTGTCCTAATAAGTGAATAAAGTTTACATTAGGAGACTAATCCAATTACGAGAGCAGTGAATGTTATCCTAAGTCGCCTTGGTGATAGTCTTCACACGCTCTAAGACATGCAGCCATAATGCCTTCTAATTACACTATATCACCCATTCATACCCTTGATCCCTGAACCTTGTCCTAGGCCAGTACTCAGATGAGTGTCACATGTTTATAAAATATCTTGTCTCTGTCTCTAAGAAATCACCTTTCTCTTCCTCCTGCCACCCACATTGGAAAAACTCCTTTTGATTCCTTAGGAAGCTGAAAGTAGTATTCTTTCCCCATGTATTTCAGGGTACAGAATCATTTATACAGTATGACACTAACAGCAGAGGATAGAACATCAGCAGTTTAATACACCATAGTTAACGGGGTGAAATGAGTTATATTTTTACAGCATCTTATAGGATTTGCGGATTCGTGTGTATGAGTGTGTGTGTGTGTGTGTGTGTGTGTGTGTGTGTGTGAATAAATATTTCTGGTAATCTCTCTCTCTCTCTCTCTCCACCCCCTCCCCCCTCATCCTTCTTGTACTTCCTCTTCTTACTCCTCCACCTTCTTCTTTCCTCCCTCGTAATTCTTGTCCCACCTTCACCTTCTTTCCTCTCTTTTTTTGGATTGTGTGAAATGTCAATAACACATTTAAAAATACACACTTCCTATTATTACAAACTTCATAATTTAAACTTAAGTTTCAAGAATTCATAGTTAATTTTTTCAAAATTTTAGGATTGCAGAATCCAAACCATTCATCCAGGCAGAAATTACAGCTTTTATTTTCTAAATTAAGTGTCCAGGGTTTCAGATACCATGGAGCCACAGAACTTGAGCAGATGGTACTTTGCAATTAATATGAATTTTAAAAGCCAAATGCTGTGTGTATAATAGTATTTGCTTTGGCTATTATTACATATTGAATTTTACTCATGTACTGCTTTAAAAAATTACTCTCTACTCTGCCACCTTTGACCTTACAGGAGTTTAAGAAATTGAGAAATTATTGAATGAGGAGATCCAACAAAATTAGAATTACAGAAACCTCTGAATGCTGCATGTAATTGAATTTATCCACAAGCCAAAAATCAATGCAGTCATCCAGAAACACACCAAATGTGACATTCAGTTTTTATGCTTTATCAAACATAACTGATGTTGGAAGAAATAAATGAGAGAAATCAGCAGTCTCATAGTAGGATTCTCTAAGGATATATCAAACAGCCATTCATAAGAGCTAAGGGTAATGCATATTTCTGAATGCCCATTGATAGCAGCAATTGAGTCTAACTCCTTTCCCTTCTAGGCTCCAGCCTTTACAATTTCTCCCTACATTCCTATCGGGAACGGTAAAAGGAAGAAATTTATTTAGTGGTTGGACATTGACATGATAGTTTTTGACATATCTGCTTTAGGACTAAAAATCAAAAGTATCATAGTGAGCTAATGGACTAAAATAATGATTTGCATACATTTTTTAAAGTATGTAAATATTGACATCTGTGCTACAATAAAATAATTCCATTTTTTAAAAATGATCTAAGGAAAAGGTCTGATATCAAAGCATCTCATTTCTTTTATTTGTTGATATAATATGTATGCTTTTGTTTCCCACCCAAATAGACTGTTACTCTTTACACACACATCCACACATACACAGATATTCCACATGCCCAAATTTTATAAATACTACAGGGCCCAATTGGCTTTACTGTGCCAGATGGATGTGAATCTTTGCTTCCTACTGATTTTAGAAATTTTCATTATCAATTATTTCTACACATAACTTTTATCCACATGACTAAGAATGTGCTATTCAAAGTATGTTCTGTACACTGGTGATGGTCTGAAAATTGTTATCAGTCCGTATGTAATAAGTTAAGGGCAGAAACTGAAAGTAAACATTTAGAAAATTGTATAACACTTTGACAAGTAATTTTATGTTAGCTGAACCTAATTAAAAAATTAGGACTTGTACTTTGTGTGTATTTGTTTTTTATGTTTAATTTTCTAGTGATTCAATTTAATTGCTGCTGTGGACTGAACTGTGTATCCCCAAAATCCATATGTTGAAGACCTAACCCCAATGTGACTGTATTTAGAGATAGAGCCTTAAGAGAGATAATTAAGTTTAAATGAGGGCATAACCCTGTCTTGGTCTGTTTGGGCTGCTAAAACAAAATATCAACAAAAATTCTAAACAACAGAAATTTATTTTTCACAGTTCTGGAGACCTGGAAATTCAAGATCAATGCACCAACAGATTCACGGTCTGATAAGGGACCATTTTCTTGTTTACAGATGGTGCCTTCTCGCTGTGTCCTTCCATGGTGAAAGGGGCAAGGCAGCTTTCTGGAGCCTCTTTTATGAGGGCACTAATCCCATTCGTGAAGGCTCTGCCCTCATGACCTAATCAACTCCCAAAGGCACTACCTTGTAATACCATCACATTGCTTTCAACATATAAATTTTGGGAGACACAAACATTCAGATCATAGCAGACCTTCATCCAAGAGGATGGGTGTCCTTACGTGAAGACGATGGGACCCCAAGGATCTCATTCTTTCCCTACACAGTGAGAAGGCAGCAGTCTTCAAGCCAGAGAGTCTCCAGCAGAAATCAAACTTGGTGACAGCTTGATCATGGACTTCTCACCTCCAGAACTGTGACAAAATAAATGTCTGTTGTTTAAGCCATCCCATCTATGGTATTTTGTTAGCAGCCAAGGTCAGAAAGAACACTTACCTAGAAGAGTAAGACTCAATAATCCAATTTATTTTTCTCTTCAGATAATAAAAAGTTATAGAAGATCTCTTATTTTCAACAATGATTTTCCTGATATCCTATAGCCAGGTTAGGCTTCTCTTCTTGCTTTCATCCTATTCTCTAACTATCCTTTATGGCAATATGTTTTTATATCATATTATAAGGTGTTTAAAATTTAGTGTTTGTGAAAATATCTGTAGTCCTTCAATCATAAAAGGCACATTTTCAGTGGTTACACTAGAAACTTTGTTTTCCTTTAAAAAATAACTCAATGTGATCTTGATTGAGAATGCAGTCTGAAATATACTGCAGCTTGTAGTTATCTTCTTAACATCTTGGATCCTCAATTTGAATATAAGTTCCTTCAAGGACAACACCTATTTCTTGGTTACTGTTGTGTGCTCTAGGCCCAACTGGATCTGTTTTTCTTATATCCTAAATAAACATTTATTTAAATAGTTACTCGTAAATCAAAAATCATTCAATAACCTCATTCTGGTTATTGACTATTAAGGTCTGGAAGTAATGGCCTAAGCATGCTATTTTCCATTTTATGATGTAAAATTTTATACATCTACATTTTGAACTATAACACTGTGATTGAAATTATATTGACTAAAATTCTGCAATGTCATTTTTAAGGCTTATATTGTAATGTGAAAAGTTAAGAATATAAAGCAATAAATACTTCATACTTATAACTTTAATATACCACCCTAAAATTAGATCTACATTTTTCTGTGAACTTGAACTCTAGAAACTGTACAAATTTTAACGTCAATGTGGCAAGCTACTCTCTGTCACGAAAGACAGGAAAATTGAATATATTATTGGTGTAGATAGTTCCTTTGGGTCATGAAATAACTTTAATGCATCACTTGTTTACCCCATTTTAAAAAAAGTATCAACATATTATTCTTGAAGAAAACTGTGAAATCATTTAAGCCTGATAAAAGATGTTTAGAAAGAGCATGTTTCCTAGTTTGCTAACATAAATGATGTGGCTATTCAAGTGTAGACATCAACAGACTACAGTTTCTCTGATAGAAAATTTCTGCACAAAATATATCTATGTTGCTCTAATTAAGTCATCTACATGTGATGACTCCCGTATAATTATTTCTAGCCCAGACAAATACCATCAACTACAAACTCTCCTATCCATCTTCCTACCTCATATCACTTTTTGATTGCCTAACAATATGTCAAACTTAAGATGGATGTCTACATGTGATGACTCCCGTATAATTATTTCTAGCCCAGACAAATACCATCAACTACAAACTCTCCTCTCCATCTTCCTACCTCATATCACTTTTTGATTGCCTAACAATATGTCAAACTTAAGATGGATGGGGTCTAACTGGTTTTATAGCAAATCTGTGCTACTCCCCCGTCCTCAACATCACAGTAAATAGTTCTAAAATTCACCTACATGTTAGGACTAAAAACCTAGGGTTGATCCTAGATTTATTTATTTTTTTTTTTCCTTTTCTTTACTGTACCATTTTAAATACTCAGCAAGACTATTTAATATCCAAAAGTTCTAAAATTCACCTACATGTTAGGACTAAAAACCTAGGGTTGATCCTAGATTTATTTATTTTTTTCCTTTTCTTTACTGTACCATTTTAAATACTCAGCAAGACTATTTAATATCCAAAACGTATTTATCTGAAGTCCTCCTACTTCTCTCCACATCCATCACCTCTACTCTACCACAAAGCAAATTCACCTCTAAACTAAGTTACTGCTGTTACCTTCCTAACTGATTTTTCTTTTTTCCCTTTTGACTCTTTGCAACCCATTCTCTATTCAAAGGCAAGAATGACTTTTTTCCAAAATATAAATTAGATCTTTTCAATGCTTCGATTAAAATACTTCAGTGGATTCCAGTTAAATATAGCATAATATATAAACCAATTTCCATAATCTATAAGTCACTGCACTACTAGTTCCTGAATACCACCTTACCTCATGTGGTTGTCTAACCCTTTGTCTCACATCTCCTATTTATTCACTATTCTTCAGCCATATCATACCAAGATCATCTCTGTAATCCACTTTGCTTTAATTCTTAAAAATCAGTTCTTGGATTGTTAACATCTGTGCTGGGTAGTCTCTAAAATGGTTCTCAATGATCCCTACCTCTTGATATTCACACCCTTGTTTAATCTCCTCCTTGAGTGTGGACTTGACTTCATGGCTCATTTCTGCAAATAGAATATGGCAAAGGTGATGTGATGGTCACTTTAACACCAGGTTACAAAGATATTGTACTTCCAACTTGCACACCTTCTCTTACTCTCTCAATTGCTTCTTCTGAGTGAAAGTATCTATCATGTGGCTCACTGCCCTATGGAGAGGCCCACCTGACAAGAAACTGATGCTTCCAGGGAATATCCACAAGGGATCTGATACCTGTCCATATAGCTACATCTCAGAGTTATAGCTATATTTCTTTCCTTGCCCCTTTAGGGCTAGTGTTTGTGAAGATTCTTGCTGTTTCTGGGACCAGGGGCTCTTTCCTATTTCTTTTTTAGCTTTTCTAAACCTTGCCACAACTTTATAAATAGTTCTATGTTGAACTTTGCTCAAATTGTCCAGTTCGATGGTGCAATGTACTTTCTATTGGATTACAGATGCACATGGGAAAATAAAGGCAGATGCCCATCAATAAGCAATCAGAAATTGTGTTAGAGAATTAACTCTCAGAGAGGAAAATGACAAAAAAAAGAAAGAAAGAAAGAAAGAAAGAAAGAAAGAAAGAAAGAAAGAAAGAAAGATTAGAGAAATCAGCATGAAGAGCTTGACATGAGACAATATGTCATAAAAGTTTTATTACAGCTTCCTTGCCCTTCTGATATCAAAGAAGGTCTGGGGAGGCCCTATAGCTGGCCTCAACCTACCATGTCCTCTTAGCAGTTTCTTGACTCCACCACAGGAAAGAATTCAAGAGCAAAGTCATAGTAGAAAGTGAGAACAGATTTAATGCAATGAATAAAAGATACAGATTTCACAAAGATAGTGTATCTAGCTCCAGAGACTGAGCAGGGCCCACACCAAGTTTAATACAAAAGTAAGAAACACATACTTAAAGTTTAGTATAGAGTGCAGGCTGGCTCAAGAGAGTTGAGCAGCCACTTACTGAAAGTAAGTTTGATACAAAAAGAAAGCATACACATTTCAGCCGGCAAAGTGCAGGTTGGCACCAGTAAACAGCAACAACCCTTGTCCTACCAGGATTCAGCTTTTATACTTTGGTTATCTAATACATATTCACGCTATCTACTGAATATTCAACTAAGAGGTTGTTTCCCTGTTATGTAACATCATAGTCTTCCACATACTCAGCCGGTTTCTTTTTAAGGCATGTTCATTGGTCAACTTCTTTTTTTTTTCTTAAAGAAAATGTAATTTTATTAATATTGTTTTTTACATTCCAGGATGTTGTTGCAGAGCAGTTGGGAGGAAGGGAGAGAGGAGAAAGGGGAAGGAAATGGGATGGAAGAAGGAGGAAGAAGGAGGGGTGGAATTGAGGCTTGTGGCACCCCCATCATTCCCACAGGGGAGACCAACATGCTCTCAGCAGTGACTCGGTCATTGCCTGGCTAGGTGCAGATGTCAGGGGGGTATGGCAAAAGTCCTCATCCCCCACCGTCCCAGCTTGGGAACCTAGGGCCCTTCCTGCTGTGGTTTGGTGGCCATCACTACGCTGGTTGCACCTGTTGGGGTGGCTTGGCCAAGGCAAAAGGCCCCACCTCCCCATCTCAGAAAAGCCTGGGGTGTCCAGGGCCAAAGAGCTCGGTCATAGCCTGCCCAGGGTCATGAAGCCCTGCTAATAGCCTTCTCACTCTAAAGATATAAATGCTGTGACCTTTCCGCCATTTTCTCCTTCTTACTGCTTGCTCAGCCCTAGGCGTAGATCACTGCTGCTTTGCTTTAGATAGCTGAGAAATGTTCCATTTCCTGGAACGATTTGCCCTGTGCTTTTTTCCCAGAAAACATCTGCATACTTCCTTATCTGCTTATTCCCTCCTGCTGTCTATATAAGCTGTGACCTTCTGGCTAATAAACGAGACTTGATCAGAATACTGTCTTGTCTCCATTTCTCGTGTCTCTTGTCCCATCCAATTCCCACTCCCCCCTCCAGGGTCTGCATTGAATATCCTGCAGGTCAGGACACTGGGGCACTTCCTGTAGAGGCTTGGCGGTTGCCGCTGGGCTGGCTGTAGGTGTTGGTGGAATG
>NW_007729034.1:81224-82621 GCF_000696425.1 Galeopterus variegatus
AAGTCCTCATCCCCCACCGTCCCAGCTTGGGAACCTAGGGCCCTTCCTGCTGTGGTTTGGTGGCCATCACTACGCTGGTTGCACCTGTTGGGGTGGCTTGGCCAAGGCAAAAGGCCCCACCTCCCCATCTCAGAAAAGCCTGGGGTGTCCAGGGCCAAAGAGCTCGGTCATAGCCTGCCCAGGGTCATGAAGCCCTGCTAATAGCCTTCTCACTCTAAAGATATAAATGCTGTGACCTTTCCGCCATTTTCTCCTTCTTACTGCTTGCTCAGCCCTAGGCGTAGATCACTGCTGCTTTGCTTTAGATAGCTGAGAAATGTTCCATTTCCTGGAACGATTTGCCCTGTGCTTTTTTCCCAGAAAACATCTGCATACTTCCTTATCTGCTTATTCCCTCCTGCTGTCTATATAAGCTGTGACCTTCTGGCTAATAAACGAGACTTGATCAGAATACTGTCTTGTCTCCATTTCTCGTGTCTCTTGTCCCATCCAATTCCCACTCCCCCCTCCAGGGTCTGCATTGAATATCCTGCAGGTCAGGACACTGGGGCACTTCCTGTAGAGGCTTGGCGGTTGCCGCTGGGCTGGCTGTAGGTGTTGGTGGAATGTAGCCGAGTCCCAAGGCCCCCCACTGCCTTGGCTTGGGAGAGCCCAGGGTGCTTCCTGTAGTGGCTTTGTGGTCACCACTGGTCTGGCTGTGGGTGTCAGGGGGCCATGGCTGAGGCCCTCAGCCCCTAACCACCCTGGATCAAGAGAGCCCGGGGCACTTCCTGCGGTGGCTCAATGGTCGCTGCTGGGCTGGCTGCACATGTCAAAGGGGCATGGCCGAGGCCCTCATCCCCCACCCTTGAGATTGGTTCCAGGTGTTGGTGGGCATGACTGAATACCCTGGCCCTGCCTGCTTTCTGGCTTGGTAGCCCAAGGGACTTCCAGTCCTTCTAGGTGTTATAGGTGTTTTTGCTGAAATAAGAACTTTACTAGTTAATATGAAACTTTATTTCTGGTTGCAGGTACTTTCTTTTTTCTTTCATTTATTTGCTATTCCCACCATTTAAACTCTGCACTGGAACTAGTTTGTTGTCCTTTCCTTACTTTTAAAATGGGAGAACTTCCTGTGGGGACCAGTGCTTGAGCCCTGTGGTTGAACTAAACTGCTGCTTTGTTGCTGATTCCCTAGGGAGGCTTTTTGTGAAGCTCAGGTTTTAATGGTTGACTTTATAGGTACGTCCAGCTCTGGAGAGATCCAGTGCACCTGGGTTGTGTAGAAACTCTGGTCTGGCACTGAGTCTTTTCATCAAACTGCACCTCATGTAATTCTATATTCCTGACCAGTCTCCTCTAAGTGGTCCTTTGTTGACTGGGGGGCAGATCCTTTGTTGATTGGTGTGCCCCAGTTT
>NW_007729034.1:83362-85178 GCF_000696425.1 Galeopterus variegatus
TTTCCCCTTGTGGACCCATCTCCCTCATCACCTGTGCTACAAAAACATCCCATGGAACAGGTTGTGTGCCAGTACCTTACGATGACTCACCAGCTTCTGAGTAGCTCCTTTTTTTCCAGTTGTTATGGCTCCTTGCTCCTATGTGTGTCCATGGGAACCCTATTAGTGGTCTTGCTGGCCTGGGGGCCATGATGGTCCTCTTCTCCCCTGCTGCCTCCAAGTAATTTCATCTGAAGAGCACAGCTGAGGCTTTTGCTGGCTCCTGATCCATGTGCTCAGTAGCTCCAGCCTGGATATGGCCAGGGCTCAAAATTATCAGAGCAGTTTTTTCTTTCTCTCTTCATGGCTTCTCCCACCTTCATGCACTCTATAGGTCTCTCTTCTTCTTCTTCCCCTGAGCTCTATCAGCCCCAGCCTGGCTTTTGTTGCTTTGTTATAACTGTAAATTGGTTGATTTGTGGGAGAGAGTGATGCTGGGAAATGTCTATTCCACCATCTTGACTCATTGGTCAAATTCTACCACATGCACCGGACATTCAAGAATATTCTGTGCTCCTTAGCACCTCTAGTGAAAGGTCATTCAAAGGATAAACTACACTTTACTGAGCATGCTCGGCTACTAGAGTTACATAACCCCTCTCTACTAAGCATGTCCAGCACTGGATTTGCATAAGCCAGCCCTTTGCAGTCTCAATTTCCCTATGGTGGGGCCAAAAATAGGTCTAACAAGCAACAGTAACTTTCCTGTAGGGAAGGGCCTGGCAGAGAGGCCTGAGACCTTGGGGAGTGGCTTGAAACCCAGGGGTGTGTACTGAAACCTGAACCCTTGGAAACTGAGTACCTCCTATCTCACTTCCACTCAACCAAAAACACTCATGATCACAGCTAATGATACAAAATTCAGTGATCTGTAATCCTGATCATATATTTCAATTTCTCTTTTACCAGAGGTATATATATATGCATACAGAGAGAGAGAGAGAGAGAGAGAGAGAGAGAGAGAGAGAGAGAGAGAGCACACTACTATTGTATAAATTGGGAATTTCTTTAATTTAATTTGTTCTGCTAGATAAATTATGTATTTCTAGCCCCAATCTTTTTGGCCTATACATATTATTCAGGAAATGTTAAGAGCTTAAGAATAGATAAACGCTGACAGGTATTGTCATAAAAGGAGTTTATTTGGAATTTCATACCAATATCTAATCAGTACATCCATAAATTATACTTTTAGGCGCTTGGAGTTAAGAGGGACAAAAAGGAATCAAGTTCAATCTTCCATGCATTTAATCTCAGGAAACAATAATTCAGCCTCTGCTTAAAAATTCATAATGGAAATGATGCACACTTCCATTTTGAAAGTGCTAATTATTCAAAAGTTTCTATTCTAGGTTGTAACATACTTCTCTATAACTTCCATCTCCTGGTTTTATTTCTGCTTTTGCTGGAACCACAATGAAATCATGCCCACATACTTCCTCTTACATCCCTGCCTCCCAAATCTGCCTCCTTTATGTTCAAATTACCTAATTCCTTTTTCAGTGTGTTATCCTAGCTGCATTTCAGCATCTCAAAGAATCACTTGAATTCTGGTATTAAAAATTCTCCACAATATATGGGTATATAAGAATTCTATACAAATACAAGATACAGGTATTTGACCATTGGCTAACACATTTTCCTTTTTATCTAATAAAGAAGACTGTCCTCATCATATTTTTGCCTAGATCCATCTTTCAATTCACACCTACGGTATAACCATTTGTTGGTGGTATAATCTGTATATGTCTGTTTCTCAAACTATATTCCAAGCTCC
>NW_007729034.1:85619-86176 GCF_000696425.1 Galeopterus variegatus
TAACCATTTGTTGGTGGTATAATCTGTATATGTCTGTTTCTCAAACTATATTCCAAGCTCCTTCAAACCAAAAAATAAATCATTTCTTAATTTATTTTACATCTCTGTGGAATCAAAAAATTTCTGAAGAAATACATGTGAAAAATCTTGATAGACCAACAAGCAGATTTGAGGCCCAAAATAAACATATGAGAAAATTCCTCAACCTGTTTGTTTTAAATTTTCTTATTTTTAAAATGTGACTATTAAAAATCTGATGTTAATAATTGTGTTACAATCACTTATAATGTCTTACAGACCTATAAGTACTAAAATATTATGTATATAAGAAGTATCTATATTAGTGTAGAAGATGACTGTCAAATATTTAATGTTCTTCTCAGTTCTAATTTCCCATTAAATATTAATAGGTATTTTAAAACCACATTTGTGTAGTTAACACATTTTGGTTTAATTCTGAAAAATTCCTAGAGGTAATACTTTTCTGTCCCACTGGTACTAACCAAAATGTGTGACAGTTGACGTTTATTGAAATACATTTCCTCAAGATCTTTTTA
>NW_007729034.1:86934-92590 GCF_000696425.1 Galeopterus variegatus
TAAGAATATACCCAAACCTATTTTATAAAATCCATATAAGAATATACCCAAACCTATTTTATAAAATCCACTCACTGCTTCTAATTTTGCACTGTGGAAATATTGCAAGACAATGATCCTTTTCTCCACAGAATGTGTGAGTACACATGTATGCATAAAAAGGTACATACAGATACACACACATTTTTTTATTCTCTCTGATATTGACTTGCTCACAAGAAGTGGATTTTGTTTTCTTTCCCTATCTTTGTAGTAAGCACAAGGGATGAACTTCCTGGTGAGAAAAGTTTTGAAGATGCCTAGCATCTTTTCTTGAGACTAATTTATCACAGGCACAAAGGAGTGGAAAGTCCATCTGGTCTCTAATACCAGCTACATTTCAAAACTTTAATTTTCTAGGAAACAAAGCATTCAAACAGAAGTAGTATTAAAAAGATATAAATTTCTGTTATTTTCTGGCTCTTTTTTTTCTTTTTTGTATATTTTCCTTTATTTTGTCTTTTATTAGCATGCGTTATGGATTTCAAATCAATGAAAAAGGAAACCAGCTAAGTAAAGTGCCAACACCTACCTTTAAAGAAAGGCACACATATGTATTCACACACACACACACACACACACACACACATATTTTTTTTTTTTTTATAGCCATGGTAGCTGGTCTCTTTTAATTCCTCCCTCACCCCACTTTTTTCACATATTTTTTTTTTTTTTATAGCCATGGTAGCTGGTCTCTTTTAATTCCTCCCTCACCCCACTTTTTTATTTTTATTTTAATTTTTTGGAAGGGATCAAGGAAATTTTAAATAAGAGAAAGTAGTACACCTCATAAAAAATCTTAAGCAATAGGAGAATTAAAAAATCTCATGAGGGGCCATTAAAGAAATAATGAAAACATATTAGTGGGAAATTCTCTAACCTGAGAAAAAAGGCTTCCAACAGGGATGACTGAAGAGAACACAATAAAAGTATAAATAACAAAAAGAAGAGATTCTTATGTAAAACATCTTTGATATAGACAAAAAGACTTTCTAAAAAGAGACAACAAAACACGATGTTTGATATAAAACATAGTAACTAACAAATGATAATGACATTCTAAAACCAAATCAATGATCAATGCATTTGAAGTGAGATACAAAAAAATGTAAAGATATGTGAAAGGATTTAAGTGATTGTTTTTTGTAGTCCGTATTCAAGGAATAATTCCACTTTAAAAGACACCAATTCAATTTTCAGATGAAGTGTTTTAGAGAGCATGTTCCCAGTCTTTCAGAGAATATATATATACAGGACATAATCAGGTCTCCCTGCAAATGATGTTTTATATATCAATTTTTTCTATTTTTTCAAAAACTAAAGGAAGTTTTTATTAAAATATAAGATCAGTTTTTTCAGAAAGCATTCATATTTATCAACAGAAGTAGATTGAGGCGAAAATCTGCCATATTATCATTTATAAATTTCATAATACATTTGAATGAAGAGACTGGAAAAGTAGTAACTTCAGGGATAAAATCCTATTCATATTGATGATATCTATAGCTGTCAAAGTTTCAAAGATTTTTATTTGAAAGACACAAAATGTTCATAAATTTTTTCTCTAGGAATTTAGAATGTGAAGTTGCAATGTTGGGAAGTATACTTTAAGGAAAGTTCACCTGAAAACACACAGGAAAATCATGAACAAACTCTAATAATAACTTTCTAGAACCGGTGGGGTTTGAAATATAGTTCTTAAAACTCACTCTTTTAGCCGGCTGATCGATATTAATAGGGACTTGGAAGCATAAATCATTTTACCAAAAATACACAGTGCCACACTCTTTTACCTGCCCATAATCCTGTCAACTGGGCCAATTCTCGAGCTAGAGCTGGGTCTGGTGCTCACAGACCCCTCAAGCCTGTTGTCCAGATTGGATCACAAACCCTTCACATGCCAGGCTGGGTCACAAGACCCCTCACACACAGGTCTGTGAGCTAGGTTACTGGCCAAAAGGTCCTTGGAGTCGTAGGTTGGAAAACATGGCCACACAGAGCAGATGCCTGAGGCAGTCAATGCCAGCCAGGTTAGTGGCACTGTGCATGTGCACTAACTCCACCAACACAAAACTTATTTACAAAGAATGTACTGCACCACCCCCAACCAGACCTAAGGCAGAGGGGCCTGATTAAATTATTCTATTTTCCCAATAATCCACCCCTTCAGGGTCTCTCACCATACAATATATGTGTTCAGAATCTTCTGTGATGTTCCCTCAGTGAGGATAAATGACCCTTACACTTACATAACCTATTGTCCATTCAATATGCCCTGAGGCTTGTAGTTCTATTCTTTTAATTCTTAGCTGCATATGTCCAGTTAGTAATCACCATTGATGTGATCCTCCATGAGAATCCTGCCGTCATAATGATGGTCAGTTCAATGCATATTCAGTAGATGATCACGCCAATGTATGTATGTACCCAGTCGACTCTGGTGCAGTGCCTGCAGCCAGAACACTATGGGTGAAAAGACAGTAGGGTTATTGGTACCAACAGGGGAAGTTCTCGCCCCTCTGGTAAGATACATGCCAGTTTGCCATCCTGAGAAAGGATGGTTGCAGGAATAGGTATCTTACCTGGCTTATGATACCATACTTTATCTGTTAACACTGTTGGATCTGTAGGTTCTACATGTAAGGGTATAGGGGGACTCATAATTGGCCATAATGATAATACAAATGTGCCCTTTGGAATAGAGTGCTCATCTGTTCCAGGCCATGTTCCCTTTATTTGAGGAGGCCAGGTACTTAACACCCAAGGTGAAATTTGCAACTCTTCCTCTAATCCTTTTCCCAAAGGTCCTATTAAACCTACCCAGTATATATGAGGGGCTTTTATTCTCCAAGGCCATTCCCTTTGTACGGTCTGTCCCTGTTGCAAACAGATTGGGGCCGGTAAGAGAATATTTCCATTCTTGCCATATCCTGACTTCAAAAGCTTATCTTTAGTAGTGATTTGCTGCTGTATAGGTGCTGCAGTCCTATGCAAAAGAGCTTCCACTGGAGAGGGCCTGTCCTTGCAGGGTCTCTCATTTAGAATTCTGACTCTCAGCCATAACCGCCATGTCCACCTCTTTAGGGTCTCTCATTTAGAATTCTGTCAGCCATAACCGCCGTGTCCACCCCTTCAGGGATGGGGATTGGGTAGATAGCCATAGTCCCTTTTTTAAAAGGCCACTGTACCGTTCAATCATTCCTTCTGCCTGGGGATGATATGGCACATGTAACTTCCACTGAATGGACAACTGGGCGGTCCACCTCTGAACCCCATGTCCAGGAAAGTGGGTTCCATTATCACTCTCTATGACTACAGGCTGACCATACATAGCCGTAAGGCTATTCAGCACCTTCACAGTGTTTACCTGGTCTGGGGCCTTACAAGGCCATACAAACAGAAGACAAGTAGCCATATCAATAGCTGTGAAGATGTATCTGAAATTACCTGACCTTGGCAGTGGTCTGACAAAGTCCAAACTTGCCATCAAGTCAGGGGCACCCTTCCTCGAGTTATTTGCCCATCTGTATGGGGCATCCGCCAGGGGTGTGGACTCTCTTGAGCACATACTGGACAAGCACAATAGGCATTTACTATATCTTCCCATTTTATAGGCAAGGCCAATCTTTGAGCTGCCATCCACATGGTTTTACTGCCAGCATGCTGCATTCATCAATTTAACCAATGGGTTACATCAGTAGCTGGGGCTTTCTCCAGCCATCTTACCTTAGCTTCATCATTTCCTGGACTGGCTAAGGGGAAGTGTCCCATGACATAGAAAAGAGTTACTCCTTTCTCATGTCCCAATTCCCATAACTCTTGCCACATGGCTTATCCCCACAGGGGTCAGTGGCCTACCCTCCACCACTGATACTTCCAAGTATCAAAGGGTTAAACCTTTGTACACAGCCTAGCTGTCAGTACAGATGGCTCAGGCTCATTTTTTTTTCACCATCCATACTGCTCTCAATACAGCCCATTGAATGCTTTGTCCTGTGCCATTTTCATGCCACATGGTATCTGTTGAGGGCTGGACAGCAACAGCTATCCATGATGCTGAAGGTCTCATGCTAGAGCCATCTGTATACCAAGCTTGCTCTGTGATAGGTCCCTGTCCCTCATGGAAAGGTGTAGATTCCACCTCCCTGGGTAACGATTGTGTCAAAGTTTCCTCCACAACCTCTACTGGGCCTAGCACAGTTTGCAACTCTTTAGACAGAGGGCTCGTTGACACAGTGCTCCTTTGTTCTATATATGCTCCCCATTTAGACAAAGCAGGACCCTGAGCAACACCTGTTTTAGGGTTGGTTGCCCACATGTGCAGCCTGTTGTCCTTACTTGGACTATGGGGTATGTCGTCCTTACTTGGACTATGGCAGTTCCTGTGATAGCTTCAGTGGTTATCAAGGAAGAATACGCAGCTGCTAACTGCTTTTCTGTTAGGGTGTAGCATACTTCAGTGCCCTTCCAGAGCTGAGACCAGAATCCTACAGGTGTGTGGAATCAGTCTTTTCTCTGCCACAAACCGCATCCTAACCCCTCCTGGGTTATATTTACATCTAACTCAAAAGGCTTATTGGGATTGGCCACTTGTAAAGCCTGTACCTACTGTATTGCCCTTTTTGTAGCCCAGTAAGCCTGTTCTACTTCCTCAGTCCAATCTCAGAGGGCTCCTTTCTTTGTTAATCCATATAGTGGGCATGACATTTGGGCCATATGGGGTACAAATGCTCTCTAATACCCCCAAAGTCCCAAATATGTCTGTAGCTGAGCTACGATTGTGGGTTGAGGGTATGCTTGTATCTTATCTATAATAGCTTCTGGGATGACCCTCATCTTACCTGACCAGAATACTCCTAGGAGTCTGACTGACAGCCCAGGTCCTTGTACTTTGGCTGTGTTCATGGTCCACCCACATTGTTCCAAATGACTTAACAGCATTGGAGCTGCCTGGATTAAATCTGCAAGAGAATCAGAGGTTAGTAACACATCATCGGTGTAGCAAAACATTGTAACCTTGCTGAGCCTAGTCCACTTGGCTAGGTCCCCAGCCACTAAAACAAGAGATAGTTGGGCTATGCAGATAAACTTGGGGCAATACTTCAAAAGTTAACTGTCTTCCTTCCCACATGAAGACAAACTGATCTTGGCTATCAGCCAAGATTGGAATATAGAAAAAAGCATTTGCAAGGTCCAATACATAATGATAAGTCCCCAGCTGAGTCATCAGCTGATCCATCAAGTAGTGAACTGAAGGCACAGCTGCATGAAAAGAAGGCACTACTTTGTTCAGTTCTCGATAATCTACAGTCATTCTCCAGGTATCATCAGGCTTTTTCATTGGCCATACCAGAGCATTAAATGGGCTATATGCCAGACAAATAATGCCAACTTTCTCTAATTCCTAAATAGTGGCACTTATCTCTGCATGTCCTCCTGGTAGGTGATACTGCTTTACATTAACTACACGTATTGGCTTGGGTAACACCTGTAGGTCATGTTTACCATATCTTCATAACACAGGCTTTAATGTCTGTATTCACAGCCAAAACTCTCCAACTATCGTTTGCAGGTACTAACCATACACATATATGTATATATATGTATGTATATATAT
>NW_007729034.1:93621-94953 GCF_000696425.1 Galeopterus variegatus
CAGTTCATCCACCTCCTTGGGACACCTAAAAAGTCTTTTAAATCCATTGAGTGTACCTTGCTACTTGTTTCCAGATGCTTGATAAAACACTGTTTGGGGCACAATTGCTGCTACAAGGCAAACAGGACTGCATTTGGCTGCCAGTCCGTTTCTTTTTATCAACTGGTGCTGCAAGCAAGTCAAGCCACATCTGCTTATGGCTAGTCTTGCTTGGTCCCTTTGGGATAAAATCCTAAGAATTTCTTGAGGGTTTGGTCCTAGCCACCTTTCAGACCCCTTTTGCTTGTCTTCTATCCTTTACTTCACCCAAGCTGGCTATCATGGTCGTCACCTCATGTATAGGATGAACAATGTATGGGACCAGTATGGCTATCAGTGATCCAAAGGATGTGGATGGGGCATTTTGCAGCACTATGTCTCTCATGCTGCCTGTTAAGTTTTCATCGTCAGACCACGAGTGTTCACATTAAACATGGACTGCCACATCCTCAGCTCCTGAATGATTTGGACCAACTCAGCATACGTTTGCCATTTACTAACAATCTTGGTCAGTTTTCCAGCATTTGCCCACATGGTTCGGGCAGCTGCATTCACCCAGTCCATCAACGAGTGATTACCTTGCCCTTGTGCACATCTGTGGCTATTCTGCATCCACTGCCTCAGGGATGTGTATATGGTAATGGAAGCCAATTTCTCCACCTCCTCACCAGAGCATACCACACTACCCACCCCTAGGTCCCATAACTGCAACAGCCAAGCAGCCAGTGTCTCCCCATGTTTCTGCCTGACCTGTCTTCCCATGTCAACCAGTTCACCCTGGGTACATGGGACATAGGTGGTGAACTGGGTCACCTGTGCATCACCCACCGGTTGTCTGTCTGGTCCCATAGGCTGCTAATGTTTCAATTTCTTGTGCACAATAGGTCATGCCTGGAGATGCATGGTTTCCCCCAACTCACCACTGGGTTTGTCGTCTTCCCTGGTGGGAGCAGCAGGAGTGGCCAGTTGCTGCATGTCATCCTCCAGGATAATCATCCTTGCTTCCAACAACTCTGCTTTCTGCCACAAATCTTGATCAGTTTGCAGCATAGTTAGCAGTAGTCAAGCTCTGGTCAGCAGAAGAGTGGCCCCCAGGCACCACATGCTCAAGGACAGCCACATTTCCTCCCCCTCCCAAGGAGTTTTCCATTATAGTACCTGGTCTATGCTGCCTTGCAATACAATGAGCAGCAAACAGATCCCGATCAACAGGAAGGTGGCCATAGGAAAGGGCATATTAAAAAGTAGCCACATTTCCTCCTTGTTCCAAGGGCTTTGGCTCCTGTACTTGCT
>NW_007729034.1:95389-96912 GCF_000696425.1 Galeopterus variegatus
TGTCCATGGATTTATTGTGCTCCAAGTCTTTTGGCCAAGATCTGTATGTACACTTAAATAGTCCCATGTATGTGACACGTTCCACTATGAATTTTGAGTAACATTTTTACCTTCCAAAAATTCTTCACTTGTCTCTGCCATAAGCTTTGCAAAGCTAAAACCTTCTTTCTGCATATAAATCTATACAGTCAGTGTATTATAATCAGATTTTTGTTTATATTGAGCTTTTTAAGAGACAACCCAATTCCCCAGTTACGTGTTGGAACAAAATCTTTAATTCCAGAGCTTTGTTTCCTCCTTTGTACTTAAAAAAAAGCTGTCTCTCTGGTGACTTCATATACCCAAACATCAGTGTGTGGCTCCTTTATTCCATTGGTTTATTCAAAATGAAGATACATATTGAATAGAAAAATATAGATTAGCATTATAAATATAAACATTAAATTTGTGTTTATTTGTGAATAAAAGATTTCATGATTAATAAATATTGTTTTAAAATATTTGACACCCAGGGATTAATTTCATATTTATTAATATACATTGGATTTTGTTGCATTGCCTTTTTCTTATATATTTCTTTACTTCCTTGAGTATTATNTTATTTACAAAGAATGTGCTGCACCACCCCCAACCAGACCTAAGGCAAGGGGGCCTGATTATTCTGTTTTCCCAACACACACACACACACACGTAGACACAGTGTTATTCATTATTTTGTAGTGAGAATGCACACTGTTTGTGTGATGAAGTGGATTGAATTGTACTAACTCTGGACCTTTGAATGTCCTAAAAGATAAGTCCTACCTCTGGACCTGTAAATGTGATCTTATTCATGGAAAAAAGTCTTTGTAGATATAATTAAGTTAAGAATCTCAAGATGAGATCATACCAAATTTAGAGTGAGCTTTAAATTCAGTGACTGGTGTTCTCATAAAAGAAAGGAGAGGGGATCTGACAAACAGAGAGGAAGTGCATGTGATGATGGAGGCAGAGACTGTTATGCTGCCCCAAGCCAAAGAACACCAGTAGCCAGCAGAAGGTGAAAGAGGCACGAGAGGAATCTCCCCTAGAGTTTTCAGAGGGAGTGTGGCCCTCCTAGTACCTTGATTTCAGTCTCTGCCTTCCAGAACTGGGAGATAATAAATGTCTGTTATTTGAAGGCACCAAATTTGTGATAATTTGTTATGGGAGCCTAGGAAACTAGTATATATGATCAAGGCTCTATTAACAAACAAAGCATGAGGAGACCCAATGTTATTTATTACCAGTCATAATCAGAAGACCTTGTTATTTACTACTGTGCAATGGAAATGGATGATTAGTGCATTCTCTTTCCATGGAAATACTAAGAATAATCAGAACAATGCTTTTATAGAGAGTAAGAAAATACTACAGTCAGGTGATCTTTAAAAACATTTCTAAGCTATAATTGTTCATGGGATTTTTCTCACAAGAAACTTCTTGTCCATGGATTTATTGTGCTCCAAGTCTTTTGGCCAAGATCTGTATGTACACTTAAATAG
>NW_007729034.1:98262-120186 GCF_000696425.1 Galeopterus variegatus
TTTTTTTCCCCCAAAGGTTTTAAAGCTTCAAAAAACTTTTCTTATTATATATTCTGTGGACCACATTAGTCTTTATAAAGTTTAGTTCTTTCTGCCATAAAAAAATTTTAAATTGAAATTAAGTCTTAAATACAAAACTAATGAACAATGACTTTTTTGGAAAACTCATTGCTTTCTAATAAAATTTGTTATATTTTGTAGGTTGTAAGTGCACTACAAGATCTTATTGGCCTCTCATTTTAACCATTTCATTACTTATGCCATGTGTACATCATCCTTGTTATTTACATTTTCAGAACTTAAGTTTGGTGAACTACTGCTTTAATCTAGGTCCCAGCAAGGAAAAAAAAAAAAAAAAGCACTCAGATAATTTAGTTGAAGAAGCTTTAATAGAGGGATAACTTACAAAAGTGTGGGCATCCTAAAAAAATAGACATAGGAAGAAATGACACTCATGTACTAGCAATGCCAAGTAGGAAGTAGGAACAATACCTGGAGCTGAAGAGCATAGAAATAATATTAGTGGGAGCAGGCAGGGGATGAGAGCTGAAAGAGCAAAGAATATCTATCAGCCTGGATCTGGGGTACCAAGGAATCCAGCATCTGCAAGAAATTGCAGGAAGAAATGCACTGATCTCTCTCTCCATACCCCTCCTTTCTTTTTAATTGAAACATTGTAATTTTACATATTTATGGAGTGCAACTTGGTATTTCAATACAAATATGTTGTATAGTTACCAAATTAGAGTATTTAGCATACCCATTACCTCAGGCATTTATCATTTCTTTCTGGTGAGACATTCAAAACCCTCTCTTCCAGCTATTTTTTAATATAAAAATACCTTTCTCTTAACAATAGTCACCCTACTGTGCAATAGAACACCAAAACTTATTCTTCATATCTAATTGTAATTTTGCACCTGTTGACCAACCTGTCCCTACCCTCCTCTTCTCCCCCTATGACATCAACTCTCTCTCTATTATTGTTATTATTTTTAGATTCCAGATATGAGTTGGAATCATGTAGTATTAGTCTTTTTGTGTCTGGCTTATTTCACTTAACATGATGTCCTCCAAGTTTATCTATGTTGCTGCAAATAACAATATTTTATTCTTTTATTATGGCTAAATAGTGTTCCATTGTGTATATATACAACATTTTCTTTATCCATTTATCCACTGTTGGACATTTGGCTTGATTTCATATCTTAGCTATTGTAAATAGTACTACAATAAACATGGGAGTGAGGTATATCTCATAGACATACTGATTTCACTTTCTCTGGATATATAGCCAGTAGTAGGATTGCTGGGTCATATGGTAATTCTATTTTTAATTTTTTGAGAAGCCATCATATACTTCTCCATAGCAGCTATCCTAATTTATAGTGTGTGAGTGTTCCCTTTTCTCCATCCTCATCAACACTTGCTTTCTTTTGTCTTTTTCATAACAGCCATTCTAACTGGAGTGAGGTGATATCTCATTGTGGCTTTGATTTGCATTTCCCTCATGATTAGTGATTACAGGAGAGAATACTTCTAAATTCATTTTGAGGTCAACCTTACCCTGATTTCAAAACCAGATAAGATAGAACAACAAACAGCACATTGGGGAAAAGATGGTCACTTCAACAAATGGTGCTGGGAAAATTGGATACCCACATGCGGAAAAATGAGACTAGACCCATACTTCTCACCATATACAAAAATCACTTCTGAATAGATTAAAGACTTAAATGTCAAACCTGAAACTATGAAACTACGAAAAGAAAACATATCAGAATTGCTTTATGACATTGGGCTGGGAAAGAATTTTTTAAATTAGACCTCAAAAACACAGGCACCAAAAGCAAAATAGACAAATGAGATTATGTCAAACTAAAAAGCTTTTGCACAGTAAGGGAAACAATTAACAGAGTGAAGAGACAACCTACAAAATGGGAAAAAAAATATTTGCAAACTATACATGTGATAAGGGGTTAATATCCAGAAAATACAAGGAATTTAGACAACTCAACAACAAAGTAATAATAATAATTAATAATAATAATAATAATAATAATAATAACCCAATTTAAAAATGGTCAAAAGACCTTGATAGAGATTTCTCAAAAGACGACATTCAAATAGCCAACAGGTTCATTAAAAAAAAGCTGTCTTCACACCCTTTAATCTCCTTCTGCTGCCTTCCACTGACTGAACCTAACCATCAGCCTAGTAACAAGGTGGCTTAGATAATGAATTCTACAGGGACAAAAAGCAGGGCAGGAAAAGGCTGGTAATGAATTGGGGGCAGGGTGGGAAACAGAGAATGGTCAGTACAATTATTCTGCTTGTTTGGAGATATAATTGACAAAAGAGGAGGAGTGGTTGAAAAATGATTCATGAACTAAAAAGTACTTAGGGAAACAGTTACACAAACGTAATTCAGAAAGATGACATAACATTTCAAAATGAAAAGAACCCTAATCCTATATGGTATTGTCACATAGTATCATAAAACCATGAAAGCTTTCATTTTATTTTCAAAAAACAACACTAATTGTCCTGAAAAACCACTGGTCTTTTCTTAATACAACAACCTCAAGGTAATGTTTTAAAATATAAAATAGATAAATTGTGTAAATAAAGACTTAGACAAGAACAAAACATAAATTCATCCTTCAACATTGGTGTATTCTTTACATTAAAAACAGAAACAAGTCTACTTTGACGTAAAATTATGAAACCATTTATGAGTGCAATAGCAATCATTGTGATTTGAAATAAGAAGAATGAGTTTTATCCACAATTCATCATGAAATGACTACGCCACATTGTTCATCACTGGCCCGTAAAGCATTAGAGCAGTTACCACATATTGACATGCCTTGCCATGCATTTGGATGAAGTGTTTATTTAATCTGCTGAATTGAATCAGCTCATCACATATACTATATTCATTTATGTGGGAGAAGAGCTACGCAACTTGTTATCTTACACTAATAATACACATTACCAGAAATTAGATATTTTGTTAGGTAATGATTATATTACAGGTTATAATATAGACTAGAAAATGCACTCAGATCATTTCTGATGATGCTTCAGCTCTGTGTGTGCAACAGGGTAAGTCACTTATATATGAGAAAATTTTTTTTCTGAATTCCAATAATACCTGGTCTTATTCTTAGGGGAAAAAAATTTTTTTTCATTAGTCTTAAAAAAAATAATGAATGTTGTAAATGTATTCCATTCTTGGTCACTGAGCATACATCTTCTTAGTAATCAGGGCAAAAATGTGGTCCATGGGTATGCTTTTCACTAACTACTATGTCTCACAAAATTTTGTTAGATGTTAAATCTAGGAATGAGATAAAAAGATCTTTTCATAACAAGAGCAATGCCATTAAATTCATTTTTATGATTTCAAGTGTTTCTTGAGTGGCAAATCTCAATGATACTTTCATTATTCATATTTGCCTGAACTCTCAGGCCTGAAATATCAGTTTCTTAATGTTGATAAGATAACAAGATAATATCTTCAGAAGATTGAACTGGGGCCCAAGCAGAGATAGCCAACAGTTTTATTCCTCTTAATACAAGGAAGTTGTCTTCACTCATTGGTAAAAGAAGTTGATGAAGTATTATTAAGGATATTTTAAAATTAGTTCTAATGCTGTAGCAGGTCATGAAGAAATACTTTCAAGAGGTCAAGGCATGGGCAAGAAAAGCAGATTGGAAACACTAATTATGTCTGCCAAGTTGAAAGATTTGAAATTCCAGCTTTTGAATAAAACTCAGCTTTGTATCTGTTGGAGACAGGAAATAGTCTTCAGTAAGAAAACATACCAGAGTTTCTGATTCCAAGTGTTATTTGAATATGCCCAAATATCTGACAGATTCATTCCAATCCTGGCTGCCATTCTCAATGATTTATACTTGTAGGGCTATTTAGTAAATATACACATTTAGGAGAAGAAACTGACTGACAGTAGAGTCTGTAAAACACCTCATGGCTTTTATCCATCTACCTGGATAAGAAACTTGGTTTACAAAATTTCAAGCCTTTCATTTATGTAATACAATTATTTTATGAATTTAAATATTGATTTAATATTATCAGATAAAATCAGTGATAGTCATATATATATTTTTAAAACTTGGTGATTGGTAAAAGTAGTTAAAAGACACCACATTTAAGAAATATGGCTGTAAAAAACATAACCTAGAAATTTGAAATGCCATCAAAAACGTTAAAAAATTGAATAGGTGCAAACTTGAGGAAATTACTATCACATAGATTAGTTTGCTTGATCAATAAAACACATAAATTGATGAAATGTGGATTAAAATGATCCAAAATGTGTTCTAGGGAACTCTAGAACTCTGGTTAAGTAAATTTGGGAAATTCTACATCATATAACCCCCCAAATGAAGAGTTATAATACATGGAAAAATACATGGTAAATCCCTAAGTTAATAAAACATCATAATTTTATTCAACCAAGGATTATTAAGATGTATCTGATATTTTTATAATGTGTAGTAGCTCTTTTTATTAGCAGAACTTGTGTTCGGTGGAAGATATTTTGGGAAAAATGGTCCAGATAATTGCTTTTCTAATATTGGAGTTTAAAAGCGGATAATTTAAAGCAAACACGAACAGATTATATGTCAGTCTTATAAATAATATGGCAATAATTATTTTTTCATTAAATACTAGCATTTGTTTAATTATTAGTCTATGCATCTTCTTACTTTATTCAACTCAATAAATAGGTTGGTATAATAAAACTAAATCACTCACTAGAGCATAACTATTCAGCATATTTATTTATTTTATGAAATATTTGAAACACAATTTTTTACCTTCCCTGCCATTGCTTTTTAAAACACAATCACTCCCATTCTTTAAATCTCTGGAAATGCTTTCATAAGGGCAGAAAACATCCTTATTTCAAATATCATATGCAAGTGAAAATGAAAAATTTATTTCACCTTAATTATTTCCCCTCCCTATAATTAGTAGCTAATCTTATCCACACATAGCTGCAGGCACAGAACCAGTAAATGCTTGACTGTTGGAATGATTGGAGAACTTTACTTTCTGATAATTACAAGATATAATTACTTTGGAGATTTCAAAGACCTTTCAGTGATTAGGAAAGCTTTTTTAATTCAGTCATAACATTTATGTTACTAATAAACTAAGAAATCCTACACTCTAATAGCTGACAAATTTAAAAGAAACACCAATTCTAAAAATGGTATTATAGGCTGCAGAGAAAATCATTGAAGTATTTAAAAGCATTACATTCTACAAAACCCAACTTCATAATTTGTTTAGCTTTTTTAATTCAGTCATAACATTTATGTTACTAACAAACTAAGAAATCCTACACTCTAATAGCTGACAAATTTAAAAGAAACACCAATTCTAAAAATGGTATTATAGGCTGCAGGGAAAATCATTGAAGTATTTAAAAGCATTACATTCTACAAAACCCAACTTCATAATTTGTTTATTAATATATAAACAATTAAGATGCATAAAGTCAATGTTATTGGCATATTTCTGAATACTGTATCTAGCAGGACAGAATAATTAATAGGAAAATGTCCCAAAATTTAGAAGAAAAAAAAATTTTCAGCAGCACTCAATAGCCTAAACCAGAAGAAAGAAGTGTTAGGAAACTTACTGCTAGGGTAATTCACATAAGAATCTGTCACTAAAGATTTGAATGCCTTAGGAAGGTAGGAGCAATTTTTATTTTCTGTTTGACAGCGAATGTGACAGGGAAATTGTTGCTGAATTATAGTCTGAATATAGGAAAAACTAGAAGTGAGAAGCTGATGCTTGAAAATTATACTGAAATTATAATTCAGGTCTACTTTTCTTTATGCTGAAAGCAGATTTTTTTAGAAAAGTTTTTCCTGTCACTATAACTAAATGTGGCATATCAACACCAGTGAAGACAGATTAGGTTACAGTAAAGGCACACTCGGCAAAAAACAATTCACTTTGAGAAGTTGGAATACGTATATTAGTGTTCTTTTCAGCAGATGCCTGAGATAAAAATTGGCATTCATATTTATCTACCACTCAACAAACATGTGTAACTGAAATATATTTATATGTACAAGACTCTCAGCTAAATTTTACTGAAGAATAGTCCCGGAGAGACACTGAGATACTTGAGATAAAAAAGTAGAACTTATACAAAAATGTTAAAGAAGTTCTCATGGTACCCTCAGATAAGAAGTTCTTTTACTATATTACTAGATATCATATGTTGTTTACTTTTTGTGACTAGTTGTACATTTTAAGTCCAAACATACTTGGGTAAATCTACACCAATGGCTATTTTAAAGAAATAAATTAGTTTGAGAAATAGGTATTTCAAAAACACTTAATGAAAGGATCTTTGTGCTTGAATTTTGAATCCCTGCTTCCACTCAGGAGTTACGTGACTTTATTATCAGCACATATTTACTGTGTGTCAAGTATTGTTCTAGGAACACTATATGTTACCAGTAATATTCATAAGAAATTGCCAATACAGATATTATCCTCTTTTTATAGATAGTGAGTTTGAAGTTCAGGAAATTTAAATAAATTGCTGAAAGTCTCAAAGTTAGCACATGGCATAAGCAGGATTCAAACCTATATTTAACTAATTCAAAGGCTGACTCCTTAAAATGCATCAATAAATTTCTTAATCGCTCTGAATATTAATTTATTTACATACGTAGGAGGTAAGCCGTTTCTAGTATAACTTATCCACTTGTTGGATTAGTAAAAAGAATACACGTTGAATATGTTTTATGAGTCAAGTTATCGAATGAATATCTCAATGTCTGTATTACTTTTCCTCCTAATCCTGGATTATTTTAAATAGAAATGATACTCAGATTTAATCAATTTCCTAGAAATGTAAAACTGGAAGTATGTAATACCAGTTTTATTATCTGAAAGAAATTTGCATAAAATTATTCTATCATAAATTTGAACTGAAACAAATGCTATTTATTATTTAACTTTAAAATACAAGATGATATTATTGTTAAAGATGACAAATTTTGGATTTTGTTTCATACAAAAATACTTCTAAATGACAAAAATTATTTCACTTAAATTAATACTATTCTGAAAATGTCGATTTTTAATGAAATTCATGTCAATGGAAATTCCTGACTGTATTCATAGAATGACAAAAATTCCATCTTCTCACATCAGTAGACATAGTCAAGCCTGTCTCTTTAATATAAATAAGTGGAGCAGTAACATAATACAGCATCTAATTCCTTTTTATACCTCAATATTATAAACTCGGTGTTCATATTCTTGTTTTAAGAAATAAAAGGAGCTGTAGGAACTACTACTGAAATTGCTTCATTTGAAGCAAAAATTGGAATAAGAGTTGTTAGCAAAAGTTCAGTACAATAAACCATTCTTTGTATTTCTAAAATACGAGCTGTAATGTCTCATCACACACACAAAGAACAAGGACAGGAGTTAGCCAGTTACAGACAGTCCTATCTTTGCCACTTATTAGCTGAGAAATCTCAGACAAGTTACTCTGCATTTCCGAATTCGGGATAAATTTAGTATTTATTGCCTCCATTTGCTGTGAGGAAAACGAGTTTAAATATTTATGAAGTATCATGCATAGTTTCAAAAAGTTATTAAGTATCAATAAAGTATAAAAAAAATTCAGGCTACTTAGAAAGCATTCTAAAGGCAGATTATACTCAAAAGAATTTTTTTCTTTTTTTAAGTTTTATTTTATTTTTGATTGACACAATAATTATACACACTTATAGGGTATAATGTGATGTTTCAATACATCTATATGTGTATACGTGTAATGATAAAATCAGGGTAATTAGCATATCCCTCAGCTTAAAATTTTGTCATTTCTTTGTGGTGAGAACATTTAAAATCTTCTCTTCTAGCTATCTCAAAATACACAATATATTATTGTTAATTATAGTCACCCTACTGTGGGAATATTTTTCTAAATTGTAAATTGTGGCATGCTATGTGAATATAAATCTGAGCTTGTTTTATATTTTCATTGATGCTGGAAAATCCATAAATTTACATTATAATATGCTAATAATATATTAGTATTGATAAAATATGCCTCTCTCCTTTTCATATAAAATAAACAAATGTATCATTACGAAGTTGGTAAACTTCTGAGCATTGTTTTAATATAGATTTTGAAGTGTTGTCATACAGGTCGATCCTGAAAAGAATTGGTACTGATAGACAAATGTATCAAAGTGTATTTTCCTCATCAAACACAAAATGTCCCACTTACTTTTAGGACATTTCCTGAATCTCCTGTTAAATTTACAATCTTATTTGAAAATACATAAAATGGCTCAAAAGCAGACATTAGTAGAGATCATTTCATCAAAAATGGGGAGATAGGAAACAGGACTCTAACTTTGGATTTTATTCTAAGTAGATTGAGAAGCCATTGGAAGGCATTAAGGAAGTTCACTGCATTATGCCAGTTGGGGGGTAACACCTGTAATTTGGCTGCCCTGTGGGAAAGAAATTAATATCTTTTTTATAAAGCCTTAAGTGATTTGAATGGAATATTGGATTTCCTCTCAACAACATTGCTGTGTGTTATTACCATCATACTCGACTTCATTTTGCAGATAAGAAAAACAGAGAAGTTGAATAATTTGCCAAGGATTTCAAAGGAAAATGTGAAGAAGTCAAAAGTTATCTAGTTTTTAAATGTGTGCCAGCTCAAGGAAGGCATTTTCAATACACTATTCTTTACTGCATCTATTTTATTATATTCACAAATTGGAAACAAATTGGAAAAAAATAAAATCAGCAACTAAGAATCAGACATTGGAATCACTAGCTGAATGGTCTGGACAAATAAAAACTCTCAGATTTTCATTTCCATTGTCTGTAAAATTCATAATCACTGGCTGATAGAAGTTGGCACAATCAAATAAAACATTTCATGTACACACAGTAAACATTCATTTCTCCCCCTCTTCCTGCCCTCTCTTGCCCCAAAATAAATTTTGCTTTTTATGTTGTCTGTAAAATTCATAATCACTGGCTGATAGAAGTTGGCACAATCAAATAAAACATTTCATGTACACACAGAAAACATTCATTTCTCCCCCTCTTCCTGCCCTCTCTTGCCCCAAAATAAATTTTGCTTTTTATATAAGGTATTAACTTGGGAATATGTTTTGGTTTTGACACTAAACAAATAGATGACAAGTTGTATCCTTCTTTGATATAAATCACAATGCTCTACCCCTAGTAAATATTAATTATGATTAAAAATTAAAGATAACTTTAAACTTCAACTAAATCTTTGCTTCATGTTACATACTTTGTGTCTTTTTCTGAATGATTCAAACATAACTGCATCATTATAAAAACTCAAGTCTAAATAAAGGCATTAAGATTCTATGAGAGAAGGAAAAAAAGAGAAAGAGAAATTGGAGTAACATATTGCACAGCTTCTTCTATGTACTGAGCCTGGAAGATTAAAGAATCCTCTATTTTTTTCCTTACTGCCAAACACAAAGTTCAAAGGGAAAGTTCAGTTAATATTCTTCAGGTCATGGGTTATAATTAACTTGTGACAAAAAATGTATGTTAACCTATTAGAGAAGAAACATCAAGGAGGCCAAGAAAGAACATTCTAAAAGTTATTATGAAACGTATCTCCAAATGGCACAATATCACATTACCTAAAAATGTCATCATTAATGAACAGCTTTTGTGGTAGATATACCATGTAGTTAATATCCTTGCCCCAGCTGCTCCAAAATTCACTTTTAAAAATTTAGGATAATGGCATTATCTTAGCCAGCTTAATATTTTAGGAATTCTACCTTAGGATATTAATCATTTTTGATATCACCACTCTGATACTCTGTAAGATTTATACAGACTAAGCCTGAGCAAGCAGTGATGCCATTAGTATTTATTCCAAATTAAAATTCCATATTATTTCACCAGATTGTTAGGAAAATAAGAACAAGTATTTAAGATTAGTTCAGCATAAATGAGAACACGTAGATGTAAAATAAAGGAAAATAATGTATTTCCACATTCACAATCTTGGGCTAAGTACAGCTATGATTATTATAGGTAAATTTTATGAGGAGAGATATTATTTCTAAAGACTAGAATGATAATGTGGTTAGCAGAACACTCAGTTAAGACAAGCTCAAAAAATCAACACTATATTAGAAAATTAGAAAATTTTGCAGAAGCTTTTATAACTTTGCTTTTTAACTTCACATATTGAATCTTTGAGTTCATTGTTTAGGAAAAAAATAGTTTTAACAATTTAAAATTACTTTTTCATCAGAGTACTTAGCTAACAAAAGCAGTCCCAATTTGTTTCTATATAACTACAAATTTTAAGTTACCAAAAGGCAATATTGACAGGTGTTGTTTTAATCTATGTATGTATAAATACATGCAGACATTTCAAAACTAATGCCAATGTTCTGTAAGGTTTTTTTTTCTGAAGATAAGATATCTATTACATTTATTTTACTTTTCAAAACAAAAATTAGTCTGTTCTGACACCATAATTCAAATACATTTCAAAACTAATGCCAATGTTCTGTAAGGTTTTTTTCTGAAGATAAGATTTCTATTACATTTATTTTACTTTTCAAAACAAAAATTAGTCTGTTCTGACACCATAATTCAAATGTGGAAATATAATGGCTGTATTGAATACAAGAAATATTTAATTGCTTTTTTAAAACCTAAACTTTATTTTATATTTTAATTTGAAGACAAAACATGTCCAAAATTTAATACATGGCGACTCAGTACACATAAATTATAACACATAAGCCTTGTATGTGAATTAGAACTTGTCTATTGATATAAATTGGTAAAAAGAACACTTCAGTACAGAAAGTGTTTGTCATGTGTCTTAACATTTTTTGAAAATGAAGAGATAATACACTTCAGAAAAAGAAATATTTTTCATAGTTAGTTCTTAGGAGCTCAGGAAATAGAATTATGGAACTTCAAGGAGGTAATACCTACAAAAACATATAAACCACTGTGTCTAAAAAGATGATGCTAATGGTGTATTTTTGCATATGACACTTGCTGTGAAATAAATGTAGATGAATAAAACAAGAATTTATTATCTTGTCTTTGATTCTTTGCTTTATCTCAGCTCTACAGGGAACTGATCAGTTATAGTATTTTTACCTATCTTCCTTCCTATTTAGAATTGCTTTTCTTAGCAAACATTTTAGTAAGTTTTATGCTTGAGAAAACCAAGTATGTTTGAAGTTGATAAAGATTGTGAAGAGCTATATATTAGCTAAACAGAATTTCTATAAATATATTTTAATGTAAATCGTATCAACCAAATGTCAGAATCATTCCAGTGTTATTCACACTAGTGCAATATGCTAACTCTAGAAATGAGCAGGCTGTTCACTACAGATTGAAGATTTAAGCAAAGGAGAAAAATTTATTAGTTTTGTATATTTCATGATAAACAAAGCAACTTCTTTGTGTATTCTCTTTTAAGTAAAGGTGGATGGTACACATTTGATAACAGTACTATTATAATAAGAAGAGGAAAAGCCTACTATATAGTCATTTCTCAAGGAAAGAAACAAGTTGTTCCTTGAAGAAGTTCATAAATAAATTTCCTTCTTCTCTGTTTCTGTTTGTATGCCAGCTTTTATCTTTTATGATGCATATTTATAATGCAGTATCCCAAAGACATAGTATTTGTGTGTGTGTGTGCATGTGTGTATTTCGACTATTGGTTCTGTTGTTCTGGAGAACCCTGGAAAATACAAGATTTTTGCTTTTTGCTTTTTGTTTTTATTAGTAACTTCTGGATTTATTACATTGATATCAGAGACTGATGTTTATAATATTTTTATTTCATAGAAAGTATTGTATTTTATGTAAGCAGACATATGATTACTTTGTAATTGTGTCATGGGCATTGGAGAAGAAAGCATACTTACAGTTAGCAGGGTGCAGCTTTCAAAATATAGCAATACAATCTATCTAATTGATTATGTTATTTATGTTTTCTATTTCCTTACTTGTTTCTTTTTGCCCAGTTGATCTGTCTTGTAATGTGAGCAGTATAATAAAACAAAGCTCATTTGTCATCAGCTTAAAATAGCTTGCTATATTTGGCCGGCCCAGTGGCGCACTGGAGAATGTGCCACTTGGGAGCGCGGTGGAGCTCCTGCCGAGGGTTCGGATCCCATGTGGAGACCAGTTCCCACTCACTGGCTGAGCGCGGTGCGGGTGCAACACCGAGGGTTGTGATCCCATTGCCAGTCAGTAAAAAAGACAAAAAGGAAAAAAAAATAGCCTGCTATAACTATAAGATCTTTTGTAATACTCATGATAAGCACAAGGCAAAAACCTATTATAGATACACAAGTGATAAAAAATAAGAATGCAAAGCATGCCATCAGAGAAAATTACTTAATTACAAAGGAAGATAGACAAGACTGAAAAATAAAAAGGTCTACAAAAGAACCAGAAACCAACAAATAGGTAGTTGTAAGTTCTTACATAACCCTAATTACCTTGAATGTAAATATATTAAACTCTCCAATCAAAAGAGATAGAGTGGTTGAATGAATAAAAAATCAAGACTCACTTACATGCTGTCTACAAGAGACTCATTGCACCTGTAATACTCATACACCTGTAACACACATTACACACAGACTGAAAGTAAAGACATACAAATGGAAATCAAAAAAAGAGCAACAATAGCCATACTTATATTAGATAAAAATAGACTGTAAGTTAAAAACTGTAAAACAAGGCAGCAAAGGTCATTATACAATAATTAAAGCAGTAAATTCATCAGAAGGATATAACAATTACAAATACACATGCAATCAATATCAGAACATTGATTGCATTCTAACTACATAAAGTAAATATTAGTAGATCCTGCAGGAGAGACAGACTGTAATATGGCAGTAACAGTAGGGTATTTCAATGCCCCACTTTCAAATTAGAACTTGTCTATTGATATAAATTGGTAAAAAGAACACTTCAGTACAGAAAAAACACAACATACATTTCCACTCAAGCACATATAGAACATTCACCAGGATAATGACTTGTCAGGCCACAAAAAAAGACATAACAAATTTAAGATGTTTGAAATAATTCCAAGTATCTTTTCTGACAACAAAAGTTTGAAACTAAAAGTGAATATGAGGAGAAACTTTAGAAAATTCAAAAATACATGGAAATTAAACAACATACCTCTGAATAACTAACGGGCCAATGAACAAATTAAAAGAGATATTAGAACATTTCTTGAGACAAATGAAAACAAATCAAAGCTTATAGGATACTGCAAAAGTTGTTTTAAAAGGAAAGTTTATAACAATAAATACTTATATCAAAAATGAAGAAAGATTCCAAATAAACTACCTAATGTTACATCTCAAAAAACTAGACAAACGGGCCGGCCCGGTGGCGCACTGCAGTGCACCACTTGGGAAGTGCAGTGGCGCTCCCGCCGAGGGTTCGGATCCTACATACGGACCGGCCGCTCACTGGTTGAGCAAGGTGCGGGAGCAACACCGAGGGTTGCGATCCCGTTGCCGGTCCAGGTCCGGTACAGGCGCAACACTGAGGGTTGTGATCCGTTGCCGGTCACAAAAAAAGACAAAAAGGAAAAAAACAAAAAAACTAGACAAACTAAGCCCAAAGTTAAAAAAAGTAAGAAAGTAATAAAGAGCAGAGCAGAGTCAATAAAAGACACTAGAAAAACAATAGAAGAACAATGAAACTTAGAGTTGTTTTTTGAAAAGTTAAACAAAATCAACACAATTCCAGCTAGACTAAGAAAAAAGGAGAGAACACTCAAATAAATAAAATCAGAAATAAAAAAAGAAACATTACAACTAATACAACAGAAATACAAAAGATCATCAGAGACTATCATGAACAATCATATGCCAACAAATTGTATTACCTAGAAGAAATAAATAAATTATTTGACACATACAAGTCCCAAGATTAAATTATAAAGATAACAAAAAATCTGAACAGATCTACAATGAGTAAGGAGATTGAATCAGTAATAAATATTCTCCCATCAAAGAAATGGCTAGGACCTGATAGCTTTATGAGTTAATTCTAACAAACAATAAAAGAAGTACTAATACTAAACCTTTTCAAACTCTTAAAAATATTGAAGAGGACAAATGTGGCCAGCAGATGGCAAGAAGTATGCATGGGGCCCTCAGCAACCATAGGCAACCACCCATCTGACTGGCAGACAGCAGGAAGTACATCCAAGGACCTCAGCAGCTGTGGGCAGCCTCTGCCACTGCTGCAGATATCACTGCCATGTGTGTGGTCTGCCACGGCTACAGTCACAACCACTTCCACTGCAAGTGATTCATGGCCATAGCAGCAACCACTACTGCAATGTGGGCAGCCCAGAGACCACTCAACTGCATTGACACAAGGAGTGTCACTAGTGGAGCTTGGGGAAAGAGGTGAGCAAGTGCAGACCTGTGACATAGTGGTCCAGCCTACAGGGGATTTACCCTACCACACACAGCAGCATACCTGGGGGTGAGAGGTATATCTGCAGCCCACACAACTACCTTAATACAGGGAGAGACATACATAGAATTCCTCTGAGACAGTGCAGAAACCAGGATACCCAAATAGAGTAAGGAAGAAAATTTTCAATCACACCAACAATCCCTCAACTAGAAGAAGCAAATATCCAGAAGTAGCCTTTGCATGGAGTAAAGAAGAAAGAGAAACCCAGCTCAGGGTCACCCATTAAAACTGAGGAGTTCTAATATACCCCAGTGCACCCATCAAGGCCACAGAAACTAGCCGTGATGCCAATAAGCCTGCTCAGGGTCATCTGCCCCAGCCAAAGAGTGACAGGACACCCATGTGCTTCTTCCAAGAACTTGAGAGCTTGCCAACATCTGCAATGTGCCAACACAGCATCACTAACCTCAACAATGAATCACTAAGTGCCTCAATGCCTAGGCTATAGAGGTACATGCAACCCCAATAATGAAGGCTAAAGTACCTGCAGAGAGACTACACTATAGCATCTACCTGGAACCAATACTAAAACACCCTACTCAACGGCCTATATAAAGCACATCTACAAAAGACCTTAAAGCCCACTCCACAGTAATAGAAGAAACAACTGCTCTACCAGATGACCAGACATCAATTTAGAAATGCTAAAATATGAGAAAACAAACAAACAAAATATACAACAGTACCAAAGGAATACAATAATTCTCAAGTACCAGATCCCATAGAGCAAGAAACCCTTGAAATGAGTGAAAGGAAATTCTGAGTAACAATTTTAAGGCAACTAAATGAAATATGAGCATACTCAGTTAGACAGCACAAAGAAATGAGAAAAAGTATCCAGGATATAAAGGAGGAAATTTACAAACAGATCAATACCTTTAAAAAGTATGTAGCAGAAACCTGGAACTGAAGGATTTATTAAATGAGATAAAAAAATACAACTGAAAGTTTAAGCAGCAGGCTAGACCAAAGAGAATACCTTTAAAAAGTATGTAGCAGAAACCTGGAACTGAAAGATTTATTAAATGAGATAAAAAAATACAACTGAAAGTTTAAGCAGCAGGCTAGACCAAAGAGAAGAAAGAATGTATTGTACTGAAGACAGTCTTTTTGAAATCATCCACGCAGCAAAATTAAAAGAAAAAAGAATTCATTAAAATGAAGAAAATCTAAGAGAGCTAGCAGACACCGTTAAACACACAAACATCCAAATCATGGGTGTTCTGAAAGGGGAGAAAAAATGAAGAGGCATTGAAAACCTATTCAATTATTTCACCTATTATTTCAACAATATTGTAAAACTTCCCAGGAATAGGGAGAAACATGGACTTTCAGATCTAGGAGGCTTAAAGATCCCCAAACAGATTCAATCTGAAAATGTTGTCTCCAAGACACATTATCAAGTATCTTTTTAGACCAAAAAGGATAAAAACTAGAAATGGATAACAAGTGAAACTCTGGAAACCATACAAATACATGGAAATTGAACAACAGGCTCCTGAACTACCTATGGGTCCAAGAAGAAGTTAAACAGGAAATCAAAAATTTCTTAAACTGATGAAAATAAAGACACATCATACCAAAACCTGTGGTATACTACAAAAACAGTACTAAGAGGGAAGTTTATTGCAATAAATGCTTACATCAAAAGAATAGACAGATTTCAAATAAGTAACTGTATGCTACACCTCAAAGAACTAGAAAAACAATCTAGTCCAAAAATTAGTAGACAGAAGAAATAATTAAGATCAGAGCAGAACTAAATGAAATAGAGACCCAAGGAAATGATACAAAAGAGAATGAAACAAAAACTTTGTTTTTTAAGAAGATAAACAAAATAGACATCAATTAGCTGGCTAACTACAAAAAGAAGAGATGATTCAAATAACAAAAATCAGAAATGGAAAAGGAGACATTAAAACCTATACTACAAAGAATCACTAGAGACTATTAAACAACTATATGTCAACAAATTTGAAAACCTACAAAAGATGGATAAATTTCTGGACTCATACAAACTACTGAGATTGAACAAGAAGAACTAGAAAGCCTGAGCAAATCAATAACAAGCACTGAGATTGAAGTAGTAATCAGCAATCTCCCAACAAAGAGAAGCCCAGGACCAGATTGCTTTATTGCTGAATTCTACCAAAACTTTACAGAGGAATTTATACCAATTCTCATAAAACAATTCCAAAAAGTTGAAATAGAAGCCATTCTCCCAAACTCATTCTGGGGATCACTATTATACCAAAACCAGACAGATACAATAACAAAAAAACAAAAAACAAAAAACTACAACCCTATATCTCTGATGAACATAGACACAAAAATCCCAAACAAAATATTAGCAGACAGAAATACAGCAATTCAACAAAAAAATTAAACACCATGGTGAAGTGGGATTCATCCAAGGGATGTAAGAATGGTTCATCATATGCGAGTCAATAAATGTAATACACCCATGAACAAAATCAAGGACAGAAACCATGTGATTTTCTCAATAGATGCAGAAAAATCATTAGACAAAATTTAATATCCATTCATGTTAAGACTCATAGCAAATTAAGTATAAAAGAAAAGTATATTAACACACCAAACAAAGCCATATGCAAGTGATATACACAAAAACACTGCAAATATCTTCTTGAATGGGGAAAAGCTTTCAGGAGGAACAAGACAAGGATGCTCATTCTCACTATTCCTATTTAACACAGTATTGGAAGTACTAACCAGAACAATCAGGCAAGAGAAAGAATTAAAGCATCTCCACACTGGAAAAGACAAAGTTGAAATGTCCCTGTTTACAGCTGACATGATTTTATGTATAGAAAAACCTAAAGACGGTACACAGAAAAAAAAAAAAAACTCTTTAGAGTTGATAAATAATTTTAGTAAAGTTTCAGGATACAAAATCAACAAGCACAAATCAGGATTTTTATACTCCAATAACAAACTTGCAGAAAAAGATATCAAGAAAGCAAGCCATTTACAATAGTAACCAAAAAATAAAATATCTAGGAATAAACTTAGCCAAGGAGGTGAAGACCTCTACAATGAGAAATACAAATACTATTCTCTGCTCCACCATTTCTGCCATTTGAGACTCATGGGTCTCTGTCACCACCAAGGCCTTCACCAGATGTGTTTGTGGGACTTTGGACTTCTCAGCCTCAGAAACTACCGCTGGGTCACTGTCACCACCACCAGACAGACTTTGGACTTCCCAGCTTCAGAAACTGGAATAAAGAGAATAACGTATGCTGTAAAAGATGCATCATCATTGATACAGAAGAAATGGAAACAGAGTACTGTTCTACATCATGGGAAATTTGAAGCTGGATCTTGGCAGAGACTTCCAGAATAATAACTAAGAATACTGGAGGTGGAAGCTCTGCAGAGACCACACGCCCTGCAGTGCCAGCCCACGACCCAGCAGGCAGGCCTCACATCTGCCACCTGACTCCACCCTTGGCCCAGTCAAGTGTGCGCAGAGCAAAGAGATGTCCAGCAGGGAAGGTGGAAGCTCCGCAGAAACCACACGCTCTGCGGTGCCAGCCTGCAACCCAGCAACCGGGCCGAGTGCATGTTGACCAGAGAGGCACCTCTTGGGAGAGACCCAAGACTCAAGGCAACCATGCACAAAAGGCACTAGTGGCCAACCGAGCAGACACTGAGGTAGCCATACCAAATCGGCAACCCCAGCAACATCCTAGCCAGACAATCATGTCAAACCTGTGGACTATGAAACCCCCTGCCACAATGACTAAACATCAAAGGAAAGATACAAGAAATATTAAAAAACAAGAAAGTACACCACCATAGGGTAATAACTCTCAAGCTCTAGATCCTATAGAATAAGAAGCACTTGAAATGTCTGACAAGGAATTTTGAGTGATAATTCTAAGGAAACTGAATGAGATACAAGAAAACTCAGCTAGACAACATGATGAAATGAGAAAAAGTATACAGGACCTGAAAGAAGAAATGTATGAGGAAATGAATGCCCTGAAAAAGAATGTAGCAAAGCTTGCCAAGCAGAAGAATCCATTCAATGAAATTAAAAAAAGAGAGAGAGAGTTTAACAAGTAGGCTTGCAGAAGTCGAAGAGAGAACTTCTGACCTTGAAGATGGGCTCTCTGAAATAGCACAGGCAGACAAAAAAGAAAAAGAATTAAAAGCTTTGAAGAAAATCTAAGAGGATATCAGACAACCTTAAGCACTCAAATATCCGAGTCATGGGTAATCCAGAAGGAGAGGGAAAAGGAGATTGCATTGAAAACATATTCAACAAAATAGTGGCATAAAACTTCCCAGTTATTGGAAAAGACACAGATCATCAGATCCAGGAAGCTCAAAGATCCCCAAATGTATTCAACCCCAAAAGGTCTTCTCCAAGACATGTTATAGTCAAATTGGCAAAACTCAAAGATGAAGAGAGAATCTTAAAAGTTTCAAGAGAGAAGCGTCAAATCACCTATAAGAGAGCCACAATCAGAGTTAACATCACACTTTTCATCACAAACCCTAAAAGCCAGAAAGGAATGGGATGATATATTCAAAATACCAAAAGACAGAGACTGCCAGCAAAGAATACTCTAGCCTGCAAGGCTATCCTTCCAAAATGAAAGGCAAATAGTATATTTCTCAGACAAACAAAAACTGTGGGAGTTCACTACCACACAACCAGCCCTACAAGAAATTCTCAAGGGAGTACTGGATTTGGTACCTGAAAAACAACTACCACTGCCATAAAAACCCAAGAAAAATCAAAATCCACTAGTATAATAAAAATGGCACATATGAAGAGAAAACAAACAAACAAACAAACAAAAGGCTATCTACAACCCAAAGAACCAACAAATACAGAAAACAAACAGTAAATCAGAAAGAAAGAACAAAAGACACTTAAGACATCCAAACAAAATCAATAAAATGCTAGGATTAAATCAACACTTTTCAATAATAATTCTTAATGTAAAAGGACTAAATTCCCCATTCCAAAGAAACAGACTGACTGACTGGAATAAAAAGATGGACCCAAGCTTAAATTCCCCAATGAAAAGACACAGACTGGCTGACTGGATTCAAAAGGAGGACACAACTATATGCTGCCTTCAAGAGACCCACCTCACCTACAAAGACTCACATAGACTAAGAGTGAAAGGATGGAAAAAGATTTACCACGCAAACAGAAATGAAAAACGAGCTGGAGTAGCTATTCTTATATCTGATAAAACAGACTTTAAACTAAAAACCATAAAAAGAGATAATGAGGGCCACTACATAATGATAAAAGGATTGATCCATCAAAAAGACATAACAATCATAAATATATATACACCCAATGTCGCAGCAGCCAGATTTATAAAATAAACTCTATTAGACCTAAAGAAGGAAATAGACACTAATACCATAATAGCAGGGGACCTGAACACCACACTATCAATATTGGACAAATCATCTAGGCAAAGAATCAGCAGAGAATCACAAGATCTAAATAACACACTAGACCAATTGGACTTGGTAGATATCTACCGAACATTCCATCCAACAACCTCAGAATATTCATTCTTCTCATCAGCACATGGATCATTCTCCAGGACAGATCACATGTTAGGTCACAAATCAAGTCTCAACAAATTAAAAAAAATTGGAATTATCACATGTATTTTCTCAGACCACAATGGATTAAAATTAGAAATCAATAACAAACAAAATTCTGGAAACTATACAAACAGATGGAAATTAAACAGCATTCTACTTAATGACTCATGGGTCCAAGAAGAAATCAAACAAGAAATCAAAAAATTTATTGAAACTAATGAACATACTGATACATCATAAAAAAAGAACATGTGGGATACTGCAAAAGCAGAACTAAGGGGTAAATTTATCGCATTAAATGCTTACTTCAGAAGAATGGAAAGATGGCAAGTGAACAACCAAACACTTCACCTTAAAGAACTAGAAAAACAAGAACAATCCCAAACAAAAGGTAGCAGATGGAAAGAAATCATTTAGATCAGAGCAGAACTTAAGGAAATTGAAACCCCCAAAATAATACAAAAGACCAATAAATCGAAAAGTTGGTTTTCTGAAAAGATAAATAAAATTGACAAACCATTATCATGGCTAACTAAAAAAAGAAGAGAGAAGACCCAAATAACAAATATTCAAAACAAAAAAGTTGATATTACAACTAATAAATCTGAAATACAAGGAATCATTGGAGACTACTATAAACAACTATATAGCAACAAATTTGAAAATCTGGAGGAAATGGATAAATTTCTGGACACACACCAGCTACCAAAACTGAGCCTAGAAGATGTGGAAAATCTGAACAGACCAATAACAATAAAGGAGATTGAAGCTGTTATCAGAAGGCTCAAAACAAAAAAAGCCCAGGACCAGATGGATTCACAGCAGAATTTTACCAAACATTCAAAGAGGAATTGACACCAATTCTTTACAAACTATTTTGAAAGATTGAAACAGAGGCAAATCACCCAAATTTATTTTATGAAGCAAATATCACTCAGATACCAAAACCAGGAAAAGATACAACTAATAAAGAAAACTACAGGCCAATATCCTTGATGAATATAGATGCAAAAATCCTCAATAAAATACTAGCTAACAGAATACAGCAACACATATGTAAAATTATACACCGTGATCAAGTGGGATTCATCGCAGGGATGCAAGGTTGATTCAACATATGCAAATCAATAAATGTGATACACCGTATTAATAAAATCAAACACAAGAACCATATGATCACCTCTATAGATAGTGAAAAAGCATGTGATAAAATTCAACATTCATTCATGACAAAGACCCTCCATAAGTTAGGTATAGATATAAAGTATCTCAACATAATTAAAGCCATATATGATAAACCCACTGCCAATATCATCCTGAATGGGGAAAAGCTGAAAGCTTTTCCTTGAAGAACAGGAACCAGACAAGGATGCCCACTCTCACCACTCCTATTCAACATAGTGTTGGAAGTACTAGCCGGACCAATCAGAGAAAAAAAGAAAATAAAGGGCATCCAGATTGGAAAAGAGGATGTCAAACTGTCCTTCTTTGCAGATGACATGATCCTATATATCGAACAGCCTAAAGCCTCTACAAAAAAAAAAAAAAAAACTCTTGGAGTTGAAAACTGATTTCAGCACAGTACCAGGATACAAAATCAACACACAAAAATCAGTAGCATTTCTGTTTTCCAATAGTGAACACATCCAGAAAGACAAATCAAGAAAGCTTTCCCATTTACAATAGCCACCAAAAAAATAAAATACTTAGGAATTTAATTA
>NW_007729034.1:120853-158280 GCF_000696425.1 Galeopterus variegatus
TGATAACTGGATATCAATATGCAAGAGAATGAAACTAGACCCATATCTTTCACCACATACTGAAATCAACTCAAAATGGATTAAGGAATTAAATATACCCTGAAACAATAAAACTTCTTAAAGAAAACATAGGAGAAACTCTTCAGGAAGTAGGACTGGACACAGATGTCATGAATATAATCCCCAAAGCACGAGCAACCAAAGGAAAAATAATCAAATGAGATTATACCAAACTAAAAAGCTTCTGCACAGCAAACGAAACAATTAGCAGAGTTAAAAGACAACCAACAGAGTGGGAGAAAATATTTGCAAAATATACATCTGACAAAGGATTAATTTCCAGCATATACAAGGAACTGAAACAACTTTACAAGAAAAAAACAAGCAACCCGATTTAAAAGTGGGCAAAAGAGCTTAATAGGCATTTCTCAAAGGAAGATATACGAATGGCCAACAGACATATGAAAAAATGCTCAACATTACTCAGCAGTAGGGAAATGCAAATCAACACCACACTGAGATACCTTCTCACCCCAGTTAGGATGGCTAATATCCAAAAGACTGTGAACAATAAATGCTGGTGAGGTTGCCAAAAAAAAGGAAATCTAATACATTGCTTGTGGGACTGAAAAATGGTGTAGCCTCTATAGAAAATGGTATGTAGGTTCCTCAAATAATTGCAGATAGATCTACAATATGACCTAGCTATCCCACTGCTGGGAATATACTCAGAGGAATGGAAATCATCAAGTCAAAGTTATACCTGTCCCCTAATGTTCACTGCCTCACTCTTTATGATAGCTAAGAGTTGGAACCAGCCCAAATGTCCATCATCAGATGAGTGGATATGGAAAAAGTGGTATATCTACACAGTAGAATACTACTCTGCTATAAAAAAGAATGAAATACTGCCATTTACAACGACATGGATAGACCTAGAGAGAATTATATTAAGTGAAACAAGTCAGGCACAGAAAGAGAAATATCACATGTTCTCCCTTATTTGTGGGAGCTATAAATAAATAAATAAAAACACAAAAACCCGGGTGAGGGTGTGTGGAAGAAGACATAACAATTACAATTCCTTGATGTTTATAATGACAAGCAAACAGAAAGGATATTGTTGGGAGAGAGTGGGGAGAGGGAAGAGGGAGGGAGGTTTTGGTAATTGGCCACAATAATCAATCACATTGTATATCGACTAAATAAATAAATAATAAAAAATAAAAAAAAAAACAAATTACATGCCAGCTTAAAAAAATAAAAAATAAAAAAACAAATTACATGCCAGCTTAAAAAAATAAAAAATAAAAAGAAATACAAATACTGCTGACATAAATCAAAGAGGATACAAAAAGATGGAAAAACATTCCATGCTCTTAGATTGGAAGTATTAACATTGTGCAAATGCCCATACAACCCCAAATCATCTGCAGGTTCAATGCAATCCCCATGAAAATACTATGACATTCTTTAAAGAAATAGAAAAAACAAGCCTAATATTCATATAGAACAACAAAAGATCCCAAATATCCAAAACATTTCTAAACAAAAGAAAGAAAGAATGGAAGGAAGGAAGGAAGGAAGGAAGGAAGGAAGGAAGGAAGGAAGGGCCAGAGGCCTAACCATATCTGAATTCAAATAATACTACAAAACTATAGTAATCAAACAGTTTAGTACTGACATAAAAATAGACACTCAGACCAAGGCCTAACCATATCTGAATTCAAATTATACTACAAAACTATAGTAATCAAACAGTTTAGTACTGACATAAAAATAGACACTCAGACCAATGGAAAAGAATCGAGAAAGCAGAAATCAACCCATAGACTTAACACCAACTGATCACTGACAAAAGCACCAAGAACATACACTGAGGAAAGAACAGCCTCTTCAGTAAACGGTGCTGGGAAAACTGGATATCTATGTGTGGACTAATGATACTGGGCCCCTACCTCTGACTATATACCAAAGTCAACTCAAAATGGATTAAAGACTTAAGTATAAGACCTGAAACTACAAAACCCCCAGTTAAAAACACAGAGGAAACTTTTTATGAAGTAGGACTGGGCAAAGACTTTATGAATAAGATTCTGGAAGCATAGGTAACAAAAGAAAAAAAATGGGATTATATCAAACGAAAAAGCTTCTGCACAGTGAAAGAGACAACAGAGTGAAAAGACAACCTATAGAATAGAAGAATTTAGTTGCAAACTATGCATCCATCAAAGGATTAATACCTAGAATATACAAGGAACTCAAACAACTTCACAGTAGAAAAACAAAAAAATTCATTACAAAATGGCCAAAGGTGCTAAACAGGCATTTTTCAAAGGAAGACATACAAATTCCCAACAGACACATGAAAAAAATGCTCAACATCACTCAGCATTAGGAAAATACAAATTAAAACCACATGGAGATATCATCTAATGCCAATTAGAGTGGCCATTATCAAAAAGACAGAGAATAAAAAATTCTGGCAAGAATGTAGAGAAAGGTGAACACTCCTACACTGTTGGTTGGATGGTAAATTAGTGCAGCCATTATGGAAAAAAGTATGAAGTTTCCTCAAACAACTACAGATAGAACTATCATATAATCCAGCAATACTGCACCTGGGTATACACTCAAAGGAGTGGAAATCATATTGAAGGGATACCTGCACTTCCATGTTTATGGCAGCTCTATTTGTAATAAACTAAATGTCTATTGACAGATGAATGGAGAGGGAAATTGTGGTGTATAAACACCATGGAATATTACTCTGCCAAGATACAGAATGAAAATTTGCCATTTGCAGCAACATGGATGTACTTAGAGAAAATTATGTTCAGTGTAATAAGCCAGGTGCAGAAAGAGAAACAGTGTTTGTCCTCACCATAAGTGGGAGCTAAGAAAAAAAGTAAGAAAGAAACAACAATCACAACTGAAGCTAACAGAGGTGGGAGAGGGGAAGGAGTTAGTGAAAAATTGGTAAAGGAACACAAAAGATGATTACAATGTGTAGGGTTGAATATACTAATTATGATGATTTGTGCATCACATATTGCACACAGATATTGATATTCACTGCTGTATTCCACAGACATGTACAATTATGTTTCAATTATTTTAAAAATGAAAAAAAATATTGAAGAAGAGTAAACACTTTAAACTCATTTTCTATATCCCACATTACCCTGATGCCAAAGCAAGACCAGGTCACTGCCAAAAAAGAAAATTACAGGCCCATATTTCTGATGAACATAGATTCAAGTATTCTCAACACAGTATTAGCAAACTGAATTCAACAACATGTTAACAGGATTACTCACCATGATAAAGTGGGATTTATACAAGTGATGCAAGGATGGTTTAACATATACAAATCAATAAATGTGATAAGCCACATTTATGAACAGAATAAAGGACAAAAACCATACGGTCATCTCAATAGATGCAGAAAAATTATTTGACAAAGTTTACCAAAAAATTGCTCACACTAATTAACAAATTCAGTAAAGTTGCAAGATATCAGATGAACATACAAAAATCAGTAGCATTTCTGTACAATAACAACAAACTACCATAAAAAAAAAAAATCCCATTGAAAATAGCTATGAAAAACAACAACAACAACAAAAATACACTTCAAAATAAATTTAATCATGGAGGTGGAAAGACCTGTGGTCATCTCAATAGATGCAGAAAAATTATTTGACAACGTTTACCAAAAAATTGCTCACACTAATTAACAAATTCAGTAAAGTTGCAAGATATCAGATGAACATACAAAAATAAGTAGCATTTCTGTACAATAACAACAAACTACCATAAAAAAAAGAAAATCCCATTGAAAATAGCTATGAAAAACAACAACAACAACAACAACAAAAATACACTTCAAAATAAATTTAATCATGGAGGTGGAAAGACCTGTACACTAAAAACTATAAAATATTGATAAAAGAAATAGAAGATATAAATGAAAATATATCTCTTGTTCATGGATTGGAAGAATTAATATTGTTAAAATGACCATATGACCCTAAGTTATCTACAGATTCAACGTGATCCCTAACAAAATACCAGTGACATTTTTCACATAAATAAGTACACAACGGATACAGAAAAAGCATTCGACAAAATTCAACAAAAATGTACATATCAAGAGATATTACTGGAGTCTGTAATTAACGTCTGAAGATAGTAGCTAAACATCTGTGTTCCAGTAAATTATTTTAAACAGTTTTAACCAGATCTAAAAGGTAATTGCATGAATTCAATAGCATTTTTTTATTAATTTCCTTACAGTTTGAATTCTGAAAGGGAAGTATAATTACTATAAATTGCTAATCTTGTTTATTAAACAGAAATAATGTCTTCATTTCATTTCATAATTTTTATTCCACAGTAGATGATGAAATAATTTTATACTTTCACATAATCTTTCATAAAATTAGAGAACATTTGCACTTAAGTCAAATCTTTAATATTAGGTTTAACTGGTTATTTAAATGTAATTATCAACTTTGCCTTAACTTCTTTAAAAATAATGTACATCAGTAAAATTAGTTTTTAGCTAATTTTTTTTAAAAACCTGTAAATTGCATTAGGACTACATTATATGTTTTAAATCCTTAATTTGCAGTCTATTTTAATGATACACGTGAGAAATCGTAAAAGTAATATTTTCCCATCAAGTTCTATAATGAAAAAACTATGGTCATAATTAATGATAAAGTATTTATATCTTTCAATGTAGCATTCCTTATGTTTTTTAATGAAAGTTGTTAGTAAATAAGAACATATTTGGTAACATATTAAATTATTATTTAATTAATATCCAGCATTACACCCAAATGGGGCTATCTTTTTAAAAATTAATATTTAGAATTTTATTTGTAAAATTGTATTAAGTTTATAAAGCTATATTTTAAAGACTCTTAAAAATACTCAACTCATTAATATGTTTCTACTTCAATCCTTGCTTTAGCTAGTTATAGATTTCCAGTTATATACTTCCAGATAAGTGTATTTGCAGATATGAAATTCAGAGGTGTAGAATGAACATATAAGTATAAATATCTGAAGTCACTCCTTGAAAAATCAGTAAAAACAGAACAAAATAAAAAATAAGTTGAGAATCAATGATCGAATTAGGAGAAACATGCTCACACATATTGACTTGTAAATAAACTGCAGTTCCCATGTTTCCATTTTAATAAACAATTAAGTAAAAGGAATGACCCTTTGTTTTAAGAGATACATTGGAAACCAGTGAACCCAACCCTCTAATCTTACTGAGTAAATTAAGGTCCAAATAGACTTAGTCATTTATCAAATAAGTCAGGGTTAGAACTGAAACTTGGATATTCAATGATATAATCTTTTAACCAATGTAAGAAAAATTCAATCATTTATTCATATATTTACTTCATCAGTATCTATTTATGAAGCCCTGTCTGTATATAAAACACTCTACTGGGTGCTGGAAATGTAGAAGTGAAAAAATTGAAATGTTCTGTAAATATGTACCTTACATTTTATACAGAAATCAATACATTTTTCTTATAAAAATAACTGTTTTAATAAAAACAAATAAGTTAAAAGAACAATAATGATGTGCATACTTAAAATTGCTATCAATAATACCCTGGTCACATACTAAACCCCTCAGTAGTTCTCTCAGCATTTGAAAGAAGATTTTAAGTATTAAGGTTGGTAATGTTTTTGACAGGTATAAATATCATAAAGATAAAACAAGTACATTAATTCATAATCAAGTCTGATAAATGATACTTCACACTTATTTTGTTTAGGTGCTAATTGTGATGACCCAATTGAAGACCCAGATGCACTTCATTTACCAAAATTTTGAGTGTGTGAAAAATGATAAATGTCTATAATGATGTTCTATTTCTGCCCAAATGAATTTGGAAGCAGTGAATCCCACTTCTTCTCTGACAGTATATCATAGCATCGGGCAAAATATTTCAAAGATTAGTAGCTTGTCAGGAAAAGCTCAAACTGATAAGAATGATCTGTAAAATTATATACCCTTATGTTTGAAATTATTTCATGTAAAAATGTGAAGAACTGCAGAGGGTGCATATAATATTTTAAATGAATATGGAAAGTGTCAATATTTCATTTAAAGCTTACATGAAGAATGACGGTGGAAAGTTAAAATAGAACTCTACACTCAAGTAACATTTTAGATTGCAAGCCAAGTGCAGCAGTTTGGAATCACCAGCTGACAAACTGGCATGAAGAATCAAAGGAGATCTTACAAAAAGTATGACAACCCTGCAGATAGGTTAAATTAAAATCTATCAACATGTAAAAATGAAGGGAAGAAGATTTTTCTTGACTCTAATGGAAGGAGCATGCTGGTGAATTTTGGAAATTAAAAACTGTTAATATAAGCAGAAAAGTTTCAGAAACTGCTATAGGACCTTGACCCAGATTGCATGAAATTTGAGAGATTTGCCCAGACTCTAAAATATTGCATAAGAATGTAAAATATAACAATAATACTAATGTTATTCATTCCAGCTTTACAGCAGTGGAAACAGACTTTCTGAATATTGTCTTGCTCACCCTTTTAATCTCTTTTTATGAGTAAGAAATCAATGCATCTGAAGGCAGTGGAAATGCGAACATAATGAAAGCTGGGCTAAGAATGAGTTCAACATTCTCTGTACTCGTGAGTTGTTGTTAAAGAAGTATATAAGAGATAACTCAGAATCAAAGAGAAATGTCTTCTTAATTATCCTTCAGTATGTCCTCATAAATGTTTTTCTTCTCTCCGGTTTTTCAACACCATGATTACTTCATGACCATAAGTTGCTCTAGAGCCAGTTACAATTCAAAATATAATACTGATAAATTCATAAAATGGTACACATTCAATTTTCTACTTTCTATGAAATTGTTTCCTGAGGAAATATGCTTATCTGACATATAGAGAGAAGGCTCAAGAATTATTTGAATTCATATTTAAAACAATATTCATACATTGACCTATTTGTTGCATGAATGACAAAATTAGCATTTGGGACCAATAGCTGGAGCTTACTTTCAAAATACAATGAGGTATTTATTTATATACACATTTTATGTATATTTATGTGTGTGTGTCTATTCATACTCAAATGTTTATATAGAGACACAAAAATTAAAGTACACAGACTTATAGAGACAGAGAGTCAAAGAGAACATACATGAAGAGAGAAATACATTCAAGCCATTCTGAACCTTCTATTAGGAATCATAGAATACATCTGCGAATAGGATGAAGGAGAAGAAACATTTTAAAATTGGTGGGATAGTTTGAAAATTGAAGAAAGAAATTAGTATGCATGTTCCAAGAGTCTACAGCAAACCAAACAAAAATCAAACTAGAAGTAATCTCTGGTTCAGGCTATGAGGGAGCAACTTATGATAATAACAGCACCCCCCACCACCACCAGCAAAAATAAGTCTTAAAAACTAGATAAAACTTTTGAAAACCTGATTGGATTTCATGTTTCTGATAAAGGATATAGAAAGCTGGAAAGAGTAACACTCCCAGTCTTAAGACAACAAAACTACACAGAGCCAGGCAAACAGCAAGTTCACAGCTTTGCTTGAACTTATCAAAAAGCAGAGGTGGCAGGACCACCAATCAGTCACTGACCTACAGAGAGGAAGGCACGTGATGAGACACAAGCTGTGAGCATCTGCTCACCTGTTTCAGAAGCCAGGAGCAGGTGTGAAGGATTCAGATAGAATAAGCTGGTGGAAGTCCAGATGGGTCTTCCTTTAGCCTGTTGCACTTCTCTTAGAAGTGTCCACGGAAAAAACAGGACACCCTAAGAGATACCCACTGCTGCGTTTAACCCAATGCTTGCTACTCTGATGGCAGGAATGAAGGACATCTGTCTGATTAAACCTCAGTCTTATGCAGGCCTTGTGTCTCTGGGTCTCCAGGGATTAACTGTTTCTGGCCCTGTTCCTTCCCTTCCCCATATCTAGTTCTGGGCTCAGCACTTATTCCTATCCTTTCCTCATTAATAGAAGACATTTTTTGGTTCCTTTATCCCCAGCTGCAATGGCTTTCCACCAATGTTCTCAGAAGACAGTTTGTGAAAAAGTGTGTTGCCCTGGAATGTTGTAAATTTAAAGGGAATTCGCAAAGTCTTTCAGACTTTTCCATAGTGTAATCCACCAGGTGCTTACAAAAAGTACGGACAGAGTCCTGAGAAAGCAACCATCACAGTGTATGCCTGGGCGTGGAGAACAACAGACAGTAAGGGAGGGGCACAAACTGCCAGGACCCTCCCCTTTAGTTCCACAGTAAACAAAAAAGCCTTTATCTGTGGGGAAAAGAAGAGCAAAAACTGTATCCTGAGGGTGTAAAACCTGAGAAAGCAACCATCACAGTGTATGCCTGGGCGTGGAGAACAACAGACACTAAGGGAGGGGCACAAACTGCCAGGACCCTCCCTTTTAGTTCCACAGGAAACAAAAAAGCCTTTATCTGTGGGGAAAAGAAGAGCAAAAACTGTATCCTGAGGGTGTAAACTCATTGCTGCTGAGGAAACAGAACATAAAAATATTCTCTACCAAACAGGAAGGAGTAGTTACAACTGCTGGGCCCAGAACTAGAGAAAAGGGAGAGACGAGCACTGTGAAGGCCAGTCCTCTGAGATGCAGGGACACTGGGCCTGCATAAGACAGAGGCTTAATCAGACAAAATGTTATTAGGCATCAGTATAGCAAGCATCAGTTAAAAAGTAACAGAGTGAGACAATTCTAACAGAAGTGTTAAACAACAGGAAGACCTAAAACCTCAGGGTGGAGCAGGTATGGAGAAAACCCTATGTCAAACAGGCCTCCACCTTAATTGCAATGTAGGCTTTCAGGAGTGTAGGCTATGATATGGTGAGGTTAATTATAGTCATACACATAGTCAACTCAGAAATATCCCATTGTTAGGTTAATTAAAACTACCACACCAAAGGCCTAGCAAAAGGATATACATACTTGTAGGTATAGTATCTATTCACATCTCTCTACTGTCCTAAAACTATGTTTGGCTTTCATAAAACTATTGCAAAGCATATGGAAAGGCCAATAACGACACACAGCCAAAAGACAAAAAATAAACAGAATTTGATTCAGATATGAGACTTCTCTTCAGTTCCCACATATAAACAGCTTGGAAGTTGTCTCTCCCATCCCTACAACAAGAAAAAATCTGAACAAACTGAAAAATCATGGACTTTTCTTGGACACATGAGATAACTCAGTTCACAATGAAAATCACTATCCCAAAATCTGGAAAGATAGGTGAATAATGACTATCACATCCAAAATCCAGTTATATAGAGCAGAAACTGCTGGAGCCATAATTGGTACGAACACTTACTTATACAGCGGGCTAATGTGAGGGTGAGAAACTCCAGGAGACTGCATTCTTAAGGGTATCCCCAAACTTGCATGGGATTTACCTCTAGAAAGTCCACCAGGTTCTTATGTTGAAGGCCTGTCTCTGGCAGGAGAAGGAAAAAAATAACTTTAAAAATACATCAAGAGCAGTGTTCAAAACAAAAGCCTATTCTCCAGGATAAAAGACTTTACCAGACCCTTCCTACCTAGGAGAAGATAATTTACCTCACTCTAGTACCCACTAGCCTTCCTGTCTCACCTAAGAAAGGTAAAAAGCAGGGGAGGTTAGAGCCCAGGGACACAGGACCAGTGAAAAACTAGAAATTTCATCATAAAATTATAGAAAATGTACCCTCCCCTACACATTGCCACCATATCAATAGGGATCCAGGATAATAACAGTGGATTACAGCTGAAGGAGTTGCAAGGCACAGACCATACAAAGGAGTTCTTAGGGAAACCCCCAAATAACAGAAACACAAACAAGGACATAGAGGAATTTGAAGCTTCTGGTACTGGCAGTTACAGCAAATTTTAACTTGGACAGATTAACTTAATTTTAAATTTTAAATTAACTTAAATTTAACAAATTTTAACTTTAAGACAGATTAAAATAAACCTCACACTAAAGTTCTTTTTACCTCAGTTCCTATCATTTGATATATCACGTAGAGCTTTCAAAATTGAAATTTAAATTCCATGTTAAAAGCAAGAAAAAACACTCTGAAGAGCCAAGGCAAGCATCAGGACACTACTCCGACGTGACACATTTTGGATTTATCAGAGTATTTAAAATAATTATGATAAGGGCCGGCCTGGTGGCGCACTGCTACAGTGCGCCGCTTGGGAGCGCGGTGGCGCTCCCACTGAGGGTTCGGATCCCACATACAGACCAGCCGCTCACTGGCTGAGAGAGGTGCGGGCGCGACACTGAGGGTTGTGATCCCATTGCCGGTCCCGGTCCGGTACGGGCGCGACACTGAGGGCTGCGATCTGATCCCGTTGCCGGACATGAAAAAAGACAAAAAGGAAAAAAAATAAAATAAAATAAAATAAAATAACTATGATAATATTTTAATGGTCCTAATGGAAAAAACATTTCCTCAGTTGCACAAGCCATATTTCAGATGGTAAACATCTGCAGCTGACTAGTGACTACAATATAGGACAGCACAGATAAAGGATATTTACATCATCACAGAGGGTTCTATTGGCTGGTGCTAGACTATACAGTCTAAAAATATCTTGAAAATGATTGAAGTGGGGGATCTACATTACCTGATTTTAAGACAATATAAAGCTAGACAAACAGATTAATGTAACAGAATAGGGTATCCAGGAACCAATTTTACACACACACACACACACACACATGAGGGTACTTGAAAAGTTCATGGAAAAATAGAGTTGAAAGATAATACAAAGCTTTTGATAAACTTTTTAAAGTACCCACATATGTATATGTGTGTGTGTGTGATTACACATACACACACACACACACACATGAGGGTACTTGAAAAGTTCATGGAAAAATAGAGTTGAAATATAATACAAAGCTTTTGATAAACTTTTTAAAGTACCCACATATGTATATGTGTGTGTGTGTGTGTGTGTACACACACATACATATATATATATAATCAACATAATTTTAACAATATTCAAAAGAAAGATTTTGAGTCTGAAACAATGGATAAACATACAAAAATATGAATTTTGAGAAAAAAACTAAAGAGAATATCTTAGTTTTTATATTAGGGTAGATAAAGTTTCTTAAGCAAGACCCGGAAATCACTACCATAAAAGAAAAAAGTGATGAAATGGAACTCATCAGAACCAAATCTTTCTTTTCAAAAGACTCCATTATAAAAGCAAATACAAGTAAATCAAAAACTGTGATGAAGAATTGTTTGAAATACATATATATATATAACAAAAGACATATCTAAAACTATGAGTGTAGGTATACATATACGAGCAATAGTATGAGTATAGGTACAGACACATATATATACACCTACATATATATGATTGTATAAATATATAAATACAAGTATATGTGCATGTATATATAATATATATAATCCTACATATCAATAATGAGGTGATAATAAAAAAATGGACAAATGCTTTTAAAAGAGACTTCACAAAGAAGATGCATAAAAGTCTGATAAGCACATAAAAAATAGTCAACATTGTTAGTAGCCAGGGAAATGGAATTTAAAAGTACATTGAGTATCTATTCACACGCATTAGAATAGCTGGAGCTATAAAGAATCATAAGGCCAAATGTTAGCAAGGATGTGGAATAAATGGAGTTGATGGAAATGGAAAATGGAAAAACTACTCTACAAATCTCTTTGTCAGTTTCTTATAACTTTAACTATACCTTAAATATTGCCCCAAAACAAATGAACACATATGTTCAGAAAAGAGACTATACAAAAATCATTTTTAGCAGCTTTACTTACAAAAGTTACAAACTAGAATTAACCCATGTCCATAACCAAAAAATTGATAAAATATTGTGGAATACTTATGCAATGAAAACTACTAGAGAATAAAAAATAAATAATTATTGATATGTATAGAAACATGAATCTCAAAAGCATTATAAAAAGGAAAAGAAGATGGCCACAAATGAAGATGTCCTATATGATTCCTTTAATAAGAAATTCAACAACAGAAAAATCTAATCTATCATGCTAGAAATCAGAACACAACCTGCCTAAATAAGTTTGAATTGATTCTTTGGAGACAAAAGGAACTTTCTGGTATGACGGAAATATTCTCCTTTTTGATTGGATATTGTTTTACAAATGTAATGATCAAATTCATAAAACTGTATATCTGAGACCTGTACAGTTAACTCTATATAATTTTTTAAAAATAAACTAGAGTAAATCAACAATATCAGAAAAAAAAACCAGAAAATGTATATAGCAATATAAAAAAAAAATTCTGAGTATATAATTTCCATTTATGGATGAAGAATAAAACCATGAAATTATTTATAAATAAAAATATTGTCAGATAGTGAAGGTATTTATTCAAAGAATTACACTAAATTTTTTTTTTTTCCTTTTTGTCTTTTTTACTGACCGGTAATGGGATCGCAACCCTCGGTGTCGCGGCCGCACCTCACTCAGCCAGTGAGCGGGAACCGGTCTCCACATGGGATCCGAACCCTTGGCGGGAGCGCCGCCGCACTCCCAAGCGGCGCACTCTCCAGTGTGCCACCGGGCCGGCCCTAAAATTTTAAATAAATCAAAACCATAAAGAACATTATAAAATTGGCTAAAGATCCTGGCCTTCTAAGTTTAGAAAATTATGTTTGAGTAGGTAAAACAGAAAAGTTAATTAAAAAATTGTATCTACATAATTTATTTTCACAGCATAAAGTATTATAATAGGGTACCAATGCAATAAAGTTGCTCTATTTTGAAAATTAATAGAATCATATTTATATATAAGAAATCCACTATAATGTCATAGCACCTATCCCAGTGGTGTTTCCTAATACTTGACTTTGAGTGTTTACTCACTCCACAGTTACTCATATTGCCTTTTAAAAAGTTTCCCTAAGCTTTTATTGACACACACTACTCGAAAAAATATATATAATTCAATACAGCTTAAGAAAGACTCTTATCAAAAAAAATTCTTAGATTTTACTATCAGAAAACAAAGGAATAATTTTCTATTAAAAAATTANATCCCACATACAGACCAGCCGCTCACTGGCTGAGCGAGGTGCGGGCGCGACACTGAGGGTTGTGATCCCGTTGCCGGACATGAAAAAAGACAAAAAGGAAAAAAAATAAAATAAAATAAAATAAAATAACTATGATAATATTTTAATGGTCCTAATGGAAAAAACATTTCCTCAGTTGCACAAGCCATATTTCAGATGGTAAACATCTGCAGCTGACTAGTGACTACAATATAGGACAGCACAGATAAAGGATATTTACATCATCACAGAGGGTTCTATTGGCTGGTGCTAGACTATACAGTCTAAAAATATCTTGAAAATGATTGAAGTGGGGGATCTACATTACCTGATTTTAAGACAATATAAAGCTAGACAAACAGATTAATGTAACAGAATAGGGTATCCAGGAACCAATATTACACATACACACACACACACACACATGAGGGTACTTGAAAAGTTCATGGAAAAATAGAGTTGAAATATAATACAAAGCTTTTGATAAACTTTTTAAAGTACCCACATATGTATATGTGTGTGTGTGTGTGTGTGTACACACACATACATATATATATATAATCAACATAATTTTAACAATATTCAAAAGAAAGATTTTGAGTCTGAAACAATGGATAAACATACAAAAATATGAATTTTGAGAAAAAAACTAAAGAGAATATCTTAGTTTTTATATTAGGGTAGATAAAGTTTCTTAAGCAAGACCCGGAAATCACTACCATAAAAGAAAAAAGTGATGAAATGGAACTCATCAGAACCAAATCTTTCTTTTCAAAAGACTCCATTATAAAAGCAAATACAAGTAAATCAAAAACTGTGATGAAGAATTGTTTGAAATACATATATATATATAACAAAAGACATATCTAAAACTATGAGTGTAGGTATACATATACGAGCAATAGTATGAGTATAGGTACAGACACATATATATACACCTACATATATATGATTGTATAAATATATAAATACAAGTATATGTGCATGTATATATAATATATATAATCCTACATATCAATAATGAGGTGATAATAAAAAAATGGACAAATGCTTTTAAAAGAGACTTCACAAAGAAGATGCATAAAAGTCTGATAAGCACATAAAAAATAGTCAACATTGTTAGTAGCCAGGGAAATGGAATTTAAAAGTACATTGAGTATCTATTCACACGCATTAGAATAGCTGGAGCTATAAAGAATCATAAGGCCAAATGTTAGCAAGGATGTGGAATAAATGGAGTTGATGGAAATGGAAAATGGAAAAACTACTCTACAAATCTCTTTGTCAGTTTCTTATAACTTTAACTATACCTTAAATATTGCCCCAAAACAAATGAACACATATGTTCAGAAAAGAGACTATACAAAAATCATTTTTAGCAGCTTTACTTACAAAAGTTACAAACTAGAATTAACCCATGTCCATAACCAAAAAATTGATAAAATATTGTGGAATACTTATGCAATGAAAACTACTAGAGAATAAAAAATAAATAATTATTGATATGTATAGAAACATGAATCTCAAAAGCATTATAAAAAGGAAAAGAAGATGGCCACAAATGAAGATGTCCTATATGATTCCTTTAATAAGAAATTCAACAACAGAAAAATCTAATCTATCATGCTAGAAATCAGAACACAACCTGCCTAAATAAGTTTGAATTGATTCTTTGGAGACAAAAGGAACTTTCTGGTATGACGGAAATATTCTCCTTTTTGATTGGATATTGTTTTACAAATGTAATGATCAAATTCATAAAACTGTATATCTGAGACCTGTACAGTTAACTCTATATAATTTTTTAAAAATAAACTAGAGTAAATCAACAATATCAGAAAAAAAAACCAGAAAATGTATATAGCAATATAAAAAAAAAATTCTGAGTATATAATTTCCATTTATGGATGAAGAATAAAACCATGAAATTATTTATAAATAAAAATATTGTCAGATAGTGAAGGTATTTATTCAAAGAATTACACTAAATTTTTTTTTTTTTCTTTTTGTTTTTTTTATTGATCGGTAATGGGATCGCAACCCTCGGTGTCGCGGCCGCACCTCACTCAGCCAGTGAGCGGGAACTGGTCTTCACATGGGATCCGAACCCTTGGCGGGAGCGCCGCCGCACTCCCAAGCGGCGCACTCTCCAGTGTGCCACCGGGCCGGCCCTAAAATTTTAAATAAATCAAAACCATAAAGAACATTATAAAATTGGCTAAAGATCCTGGCCTTCTAAGTTTAGAAAATTATGTTTGAGTAGGTAAAACAGAAAAGTTAATTAAAAAATTGTATCTACATAATTTATTTTCACAGCATAAAGTATTATAATAGGGTACCAATGCAATAAAGTTGCTCTATTTTGAAAATTAATAGAATCATATTTATATATAAGAAATCCACTATAATGTCATAGCACCTATCCCAGTGGTGTTTCCTAATACTTGACTTTGAGTGTTTACTCACTCCACAGTTACTCATATTGCCTTTTAAAAAGTTTCCCTAAGCTTTTATTGACACACACTACTCGAAAAAATATATATAATTCAATACAGCTTAAGAAAGACTCTTATCAAAAAAAATTCTTAGATTTTACTATCAGAAAACAAAGGAATAATTTTCTATTAAAAAATTAGTAGTCATTTTACTTAGTAGGTGGTAGGTCTGAGGGGCAACTATGCTCTATCTTCCTTTCTGATGTAAATAGGCTATTATGTATATTAAAAGTTTCTATTTTTATGTTATTTGGTAAGTTCACATGGGTAACTGGACATCGGATGTGAAAGAGAGAATCGTGCTCCTGTCCATTCACTAAAACTTCCCTCTGTGGGTATGTTTGCCTTTTATGTGCTGCTCCGTTTCTTTTATTTTCTTTTTCTTTCTTTTTTTTTTTTTTCTTAACATGGGGTGTTTATATAGTGAGCAATTGTCCTGCTTTTGTTAAAGACGTTACACCTAAAAATGTAATGCCCATAAAAGAGATGGAGAGCAAGTGAATATTGTAGCAAAGGACTGGGGAGAGCCAAGTCACCTTTCCCTGGAAAAAAAATTTAATATCTATCAAGATCCCTGTTTCTCTTTCTAGAAATCACTACCTTTAAGATGTTAGCAAATAACTCCATGTTTGTTTGTTTTTCTTTTATAACATTCCCATATACACTTTTTAAGAGTTACCTGGAATCACCTGGATCCTAAGACATTGTGTTTTGTGCTTCACAAATGACTTTTATTTTAAGGATATATCTCTGACCAACAGTGACAAGCAAATGGGTAGAAACCAGGTTTCCTTAAAAAATAAGGAAACATGCTCATTCAAGTCCCTCAGGTATCATGCCCATCGGATAAAAAGGGGGCAAAGTGAAGTCACTATAAAAATATTAGGATTTTTATGAATTATTGGCTAAAAAAAAAGTTTTTACAGTTTTCTATTGAGTTTCCTTTTGTGAAGTGTATTTTTATCACATTTTCACATCAAAATATTTTTATGGAATAATTCCAGATTGCCATTTCTGTCTTCCCCTCCCCTCCTCATCCACACACAACTCCATTAACTATCTGGAATTCTTCTCAATTTATGAAATATAGAACATGTATTTTGTCCCTGTATTATACAAATCAATTTAATAAACAATGAACACAGTGGAATTGGCAGTTGGTTTATGAAGCTAGCAAGCCTCAATTTCTTCATGCCATGAAAGGTTTGATCTTTTGTGTGTATATAAATCACTTGTGGGTAATTAACATGTGGGTCCTTCCATCCTTACTTTCTTCATGCTGTGAAATGATTGCCTGTTAAGATTGATCCCCATGTCTGGCCCACATTCTCTCTCCTGAGGCATTACCAACTGCTGACTACTTCAAATGCTACTCCCCGCAACACTTATGGTAAAATCTCAGCTGTCACGTCACTCAGTACTTTCACTGTGTGGGGGGAGTTGAAATAAGTTCCTTTCACTGATAGCTGACACCTTCTATTTCTCTGTCTTTTAAGGGTTTCTACTCTGTCGACTTCCTGTAGCCACAGTCCATTTAGAGAGGGGGACGTTGCAGTCTCTTTTACCAAGGCAACCACCTAAATGCGTGGCTGTGGGTTTTCTATTTACTCTGCCATTACAAATTAAGACATTTTTGATTTTCTCAAATTCCTTAACACTCATCATCACCTTGTTATGGTGTTGTGCCAACTAACATGTTTTTTCTCTCAAACTTTGACAAACTTAAAATAAATACTACTATTATAAATTCTGAAAATTATTATATTTCTATTATATTCCATGTCTAGTGTTAATCACTGTCGATGTATCAGTTTTTCTTGGTACATGTTCAATACAATATTGATATGATATACAAGAGTTTTATAATTCCATTTTCAAAATCCTTGGGGCCAGATATATTAAAAATTCAGAAATTTTCAGATTTGAAAACATAATATGGTACACATTCTTTTATTATATAACTTCCAGGGAGCTTCAGGGCACTACTCACAGTCATGTATATTAGTATTTCTGTATCAAAATCTCAAGACTCTAAAGAAAACTGTCAGTTTGGGTGGGGTCTCAATTTTTTACCAAACAAGATTGAGACAGCTAAGTTTTCTGAGCTTTTTTGACTTCTGAATTGTGAAACACCTTATGTTAAACAGAATTTTATATTTTACCAAGGATAACATGCTGTTTTATACTTGGGTGTCCTTGTAAGTATTTCCCCTCTATCTAAAACTGCAACCTTGACATCAGAGGAGGTAAGGTCCAGGGGGCCCGATGGTTGGCCTCAACCGGCCCAATACTCTTACCAGGTTTTTGACTCTGCCAAGGGAAAGCATTCAAGGACAGAGTCACAGTGGACAGTGAGAACAAGCTTAATATAATAGATAAGAAATACAGGTTCCACAGATAGAGTGTGGCATAGCTCCAGAGACTGAGCAGGGCCCACACCAAGTTTAATACTTAAGTAAGTTTAGTACAGACAAGTCTAACACAGAAGCAAGAAAAACATACTTAAAGTTCAGTACAGAGTGCAGGCTGGCTCAAGAGAATGAGCAGTTGCTTGCTGGAAGTAAGTTAGATACAAAATAAAATATGCACACCTCAGCCAGACCCCTTGAGCGCATTGTCCAGACTGAGTCACAAACACTTCACATGCAGGTCTATGAGCTAGGTAACAGGAAAAAGGTCCTTGGAGCCATGGGTGAAGAAACAATAAGCTTTATTTTTAGATGCAAGCTCTGCCAACCAGCAGTTCAGAGCTGCTGCCTCACTCACAGAAGAGCACACAAAAATAGCAACAAGCCAAGGATACGTGGCTGTGCATGTGCACTAACTCTACTCCCACACAATGTGTTTAAAAGGATGTGCTGCACCACACCCAGCCAGACCTGAGGCGAGGGGGTCTGACTAAACTACTCTATTTTCCTCACACTCCTCTACCAAGAAAGAGAGGTAGAAAAAATAAGAAATTAAACTGTCCCAACACTCTAAATATTAGAAAACGCCATACATTAATGGTCATGCAATATGCATTAGTGTGTTTTGTGTTGCTATAACAGAATACCAGAAAGCAGGTAATTTTTAATAAACAGAGGTTTATTTGGCTCACAATTCTGGGACAGCTGCATCTCACCTGAGCCTCAGGCTGCTGCTACTCATGGCTGAAAGCAGAAGGCAGCTGGCAGGTACAAGTAGATCACATGGTGAGAGAAAGCAAGAGAGAGAGAGAGGAGGGCCAGGGTCTTTTTAAACAACCAGCTCTGGCAGGAACTCACTACCCCCATCCCCCAGGAAGAGCATTAATCCATTCATAAGGGATCCGCCTCCATGACTCAAAAAGCTCCCAACACTGCCACATTGGGGATCAAATTTCCACATGAGATTTGGGGAGATGATAAAATCCATACTCTATCACAATATTTCTACTAACTACATCGCTGATGGAAAATAGATACATGAGTACATTCTTTTAACATTATAATACCTGGGGCTGTATAGGATTGATGATTCCAGGGTAGACTGTTGAAAAAACAGCTACTTTGATTTGCCTCTGTAGTTTGTCATAAGAATTGATTCTGGAAAATAATATATAATGTCAGTCCAGCAGATTCACAATAAATGTTGGCCCGCTAGTCATTACAAAATTTGTGTCAATTTATGCCAATTTAACCTAGATATTCAGGTCAGAATGGAGCAGTTGGTGATATCCAAATTGAGAAAAGAAATGTTGAGATGAGATGAGAATCACTTTGTTGAGAAATGCTGAACCTGACTAGATTTCTGAACAGATAAATGGAAATTTAACAATTGGAAAAAAATACAGTGAGTTAATAAACAAAAATAAATATTTGTTTTTTGAAAACATTAACTCAGAGCCAGCTTCACAGGTATACAACCTGTGCAGGCACACAAATTGCACACTCAGAAAGATCCTGTGCTTGGTTTAACACTCTACTGTTGTCAAATTGTAATTCTTAATAATTTTTGACAAGAGGCCCCAAATCTTATTTTGCACTAATTATGAAGTCAATTTTTGAAGCCCACGAACTATGTAGCCAATCCTGGATTAATAAATCATCTCTCCTACCATGAAAGATGAATTTGATAAAAAGAGAAAATACCAAAACAAAAATGAGAAAGATGACATCATTGTATATGTGAGACCTTTTGTCCATTTTCCTTCTTGATGCCTTACATTTCTGAGGATACATGAACAGAAGAGATTTTTTGTGCTAACTAACTCAACAGGAAAGGAACAGACATCAATTAAAATAGAATCATGTAGTATTTGAAGTTCTTTCTCACCCAGGTATCAAGAATAATCTTTATAAAACCTTTAGAAGACATTCAAAAATAGGTCCTGAAACAGGTGCAACTTCAGTTCTCTACTCACTCTTGGTAAATGGCTTTAAGCCAGAAATAGAAAATTTAATATAAAAACAAAAGCTGAAATAGGAAATAACCCCAATGTCATGTTGCAAACTCCTCACTGAACAATATGAAAGAGATTTAGAACAAAAGCAGAAAATACCTAGGAAAAACCTGATGCTTTTACAGATAAAACAGCCAGATGTTCCAACTTTGATTACTTCATTCCAGAGAGAAATGACACTTGTAGATACAGTATGCTAAAAAGATATTGGAAAAAAATTGTCCTGCATTAGTTGAGAAATTGATGAAAAAAAATGTGAATAGATAATAATGATGCTTCCAGTAGAAAATAATGCCATATCCTTAAACTAGCAAGGAGGAATTTTCCAGATTAGAGAAATTTTGAAATGTTGATTGATAAGTGCTACAATATCAATCTTAAACACTACCACAATTACAAGACTGATCCCACGGAATCAATGAACTAGTCAGGTGAATTAATAATCCACCCTCCAGTTTGGGCCGAAGAATGACGAAAGGAAATTAGAAATTGAGACCCCCTGAGTCTACATAATTAATGTGTTAGAATTAGAGAGGACTAAGACCATTTGTCAACTTGACAATTATTTGTTTCAGAACTTTTTTTTTCTTGCAGTAAGATAAGGCTATAGAGTAAAACAATAACAATAACAAAACCTTCATTGTTTCTTTAGGAAATATTTGCAAACCGATGCATAGTTTTCATCCAAAATATCAGCTTGTTTACCTAAGTGAAAGCTTGTTTTTCAAATTAAATTTTGTTTTCTGACACTCACTTCAAAATTTTTGCCCAAGCAGTGTCCACAAATCCTAAATTGTTATTTCATAAATAGCAGCCTGTCCCATGTCTGTGTTTGCTCTGTTTTAAATAGTGTATATTTTATTGAGGATTTTCAGAATCATCTTGAAGACTTGTTAAAACAAGGATTGCTGTGCCTAATTCTCAAATTTTGGAGTTAGCTGATGTATCATGGGGTTAATAAATTTACATTTCTTCAAGTTCCCAAGTGATGTTGATGCTACTGTTCCGGGGATCACATTTTCGGAACAAACCACAGCTTTATTACATAAGCCAATTTGACTTGTTTCTCCTATCCTTGTATCCAAAAATATCCTAAGTGATCACATTTGGAATTTTCACTACTGTAAGAGAAAGGTTTTATCAAAGCAGAATGGTAGTTTAGAAGGTTAAAGGACAGTTGAGATTGGTGTTTCTGAAACGGTTGTACACAATATATAATGCAATAAAGAGAAACATCTCAATTCATTCTCTCAAACCAATATGTACTACAAATTTGAACACATAATTGTGATTCAGTTTCCTCAGAGAGGCAGAAGTTGGTGTACCAGAACTTTTTTAAGTGTTCACAGTACATAGATAGAATGAATTGCTTAATTATATAATTAAATAACTAAAAAGAATACAATTAACAATTCAATCTGATGCCTTACCTTCAAGAATCTAGCTATCCACACACTCCAAGACCTCATTTGGAACACAATTCATTCTGAAATGTGTCCAGGAGTCACAAAAATCAGTTAGGGTAGAGAAAATATAGTGATTATTAGAAAAATATTTTGGTATGAATGAAATAGTTTTATTGAGAATGCGATGATTTGACACATGATAGGTGCATTCCATTATTGGCAGAGAACTCAGAATATATGTTTCTGAAATCCAAGCCATTGCTATCAGCTCTGAGGCATACAAATATTTGACTCTTCTGATTACTCATTCTTCTTTGATAAAATAAGCAGTGGGGAGCAATGTAGCTCATACGCTGCTCTGGTTTAGTCTTTGAATGTGAAAGTAAGAGCAGAATGAGTACTGTATTGCCAAGCTTATCCACAGCAGGTACTTTGGCTAATAAGAATTCCACAATTCTAGGTAAAGTTTGAAAGGAATCACTGGCCTTTTTAAAACTGATCTATGTGAATATTTTAAAAATATATACAGTTTTATAACTACTGTCCTTCATATTATATCTTTGATTTCCTCTTAAAATTAACCACTGATCTACTCTCTGTCACTGTAGTTTTGTGTTTTCTAGAATTCCATATAAGGGAATTCATACAGAATGTAGACTTTAATTCTGGATTTTTTTCATCTAGCATACTGCTTTTGAGATTCATGCGTATTGTTAGATTTATTGTACCTTTGCATTGCTGAATCATATTCTGTTTTATGTATATATATATATATATACATATCTCACAAATTTGTTTATCCAATGACATTTGGACATGTACAGCTATTTGAATAAAGCTACAATGGATATTCATGCACAGCTTTTTGTGTAAACATATGTTCTCATTTTTCTTGGTTAAATATACATGAGTTGGATTGCTGGTTCATATCGTTAAGTGTATTTTTGACTTCATTATAAATGAAAACTGATCCTCTAAAGTGACTGTACTATTTTTAAATTCCACCAGCAATTTGTAAAGGTGACGGCAGTTCTATATCACTGTCAATACTTGGTATTTTCAATCCATTAGATTTTAATCATTCTAGTAGTGCACCTTAGAAATTGCATTTTGGTTTTAATTTGTATTTTTCTGATGACTTATGATGTTGAGCATCTTTTCAGGAGTTTATTTGGTTTTTGTATTACTTCTTTGGTAAAGTATCTGTTCAAGTCTTATTCTTGTTTTTTCAGATTGTTTATTTTCTTAACATTGAGTTTTAGGAGTTTTTAAAATATATATTCTAGCTACAAGTTCTTCTCAAATATGTTTTGCAAATATTGACTCCCAGTTTGAGACTCTGGCCCTTCCATTTTCAGAATAACGTCTTTCTAAGTAAATACTCACTTCAGTTCCATTTTGAAAACCTATTGAGTGCCTACTGAGTGCCAGTGACAAAAGTTGGGAATGCAAAGGTAGGTAAGTTTTTGCTATGTTAGTGCTTATAATCTGGTGAGTGTGTGGGTTATGAACTAAAGGGATGTTTCTAACGTAATGCAATAAAATGCTCTACTTGAGATATGCTCCATGAGTACTGAGGAAGATCTAATCCAAGGAGTCCTGGCCCCAAATCGGGAAAGGATTCAGAGAACTTAGTACAGGTAAAGAAGAACAGAAAGGGCATGCATGCCAGGGAAAGTCAGGAGCATGAGCAAAGGCACATAGGGTGTAAGAGGTGAATGAGGCTTTAGCCAGATAATTATGGACTTTGAATGCCATTCACTTGAACAGGACTTTATACAGAGAGCATTGTGGAGACATTTATTAGATTTAACCAGGTAAGTTATGTGGCCAGATTTTTCTAAGAGAGCTCACATCAGAAGAAGTATGAACATGACCTGAATTTGGGGCAAGATTGAAATCAGGGAAAACTTAAAATTATGTTCATTGGAGAGATTTCTATGAATTAATATCTATAGGACTTATTGACTTGATGGGAATGTTTATATATGAAGAGAGACAAATAAAAAAGGGACTTCTAGACAAATTCCAGGGTTTCAATTTATGTGGTTTGAATAATGGTGATATTTCTCTTCCTATACACATGGTAGCAAGATACCATAGATATAATCTGAATCAAGAAGTCTCTTCTTTATTCATATATATGATATTTATCCTATTCCATAGGCCCATTTGTCACTTGTTCCAATGCCACCCTGTTTTAATTATTGCAGGGCTAGAAAGACTGATAGATACTTGGATCCTGTTAAAATCACAAAGATAGTTCAAAATTTTCATAGATAGATTTGTACTATCTTTTAATTCTATTTTTCCATGAACTTGTTGAAATACCCTTGTATGTAGTTTTATACATGTTGACACATTTTCCTATGTTATTAAATATTCTACAAATTTCTAATTTTAATTTCTAAAAAATGTATCTTATTAACAAAAAGGTTATAATTAATGAATATTACTGCTCTTACCAAGCTCTCTGCATTTTTTGTTATTGCCATAACATGTGTTCCCACATGGGATAAATATATGAGGAGTACAGAAAATTTTATTTACCATTATGAAGTATTGAAATTGTAAAAAAGCAGTTATGCTCATAATAAAATTCATTTTATTTAAGGCATATATGCCTGTTAAATTATGGTTAGAGAGAATGAGTTATCCATACAAGTCACTGGACTAAGTGAAGAATTGTGGAAAAAAGGAAATGCCTTGCCCTAACCTTTATTCACAGCTAAAAAGAGAAATCATTGACAGGGAATAAAGAAAAGGTAAATACAGGATATGGAATCATTAATATGGAAAACAAACAAACAAAAAACTCACAGAATTCTTAAAGCATATATGAAATGAATCAATTTCACAAGAAAAGTTTTTTCACAGTTGAGAGATATGTTTTAGGTATCATTAGTTAATTAAATGATTCTTATACCTTATGGCTAAATGAGAGAAGAAAATTTATAGTAAATAACTTAAATTTAGTGATTTGACACAACCATTGACTGAATGGGAGTGGTATGTAAAGAAAAGTAAAAGAATTGATGAAGAGTAATGACAACTAATGGGATTTGAAATCACAAGTGTTGTTTTGCACCAATATGCAAGATATTGAAATCTCACAGTTGATGGCCAGCTAGGGGTAGAGACGAATACATGTGTGATCTACTTAGATCTCTAGAAGAAGACTAAGCAAACAAGTGGCAGAATTGATACTAAAACAGACATGACCTTTTATGTAATATTAATTCATCGTGGAGATATTCAGGAAATCTTAATTTCTAGAAATTTGATGTCATATGGTGTAGTTATAGAAGCCTCCACATTGTCTAAATGTGGAGTAAATAACCCACAAGAAACACATGGTTTTAGTCAACTTTGTGGAAATCTTAATTTCTAGAAATTTGATGTCATATGGTGTAGTTATAGAAGCCTCCACATTGTCTTAATGTGGAGTAAATAACCCACAAGAAACACATGGTTTTAGTCAACTTTGTGGCATTTACTATATTCATTTTCAGCTCTCTCCCTTTATATTCTACCTTTCCTTTAGACAGGAATATTTTTTACTTTCTTTTGCCAATTGGAAGTCCAAGCTCCATAACAAGGCATGAAAAATCTCACCTTGGTCATTCTGTTGTCACCTTACTTGTTATACAGCAATTGGACATCCTTAAGGTTTTTACTATTTCTTTCTGCTTAGAATGCCTTCTTGTTTGTAAGACTCTTATTTACATTAAAAAACCTTTTCAGATGCCACAATAACTCCTTAAAACTTTGACTAACATGCCTACTGAATCAAGATTAATCGCAATTCTCTCGTGCCTATTTTGTTATATACATGATCTATGCATGCATGTGTGTATGTGTGTTCAAACTTGGCAATAATTTTTATATTACAATTATATTGTTTTCTATCACGTTTTATTTACTAGAGTTTTAAACACCTTCAGAGCTTTTATTTTCATGTCTACTACAGCACTTGGCTCATAGAATGGCAAAATAACTATATACCCACTTAGCAAAACTGAAATAGACATGCAATATTTTTAAATTTTTCAATTGAAACATAATTGTTTATACATATTTATGAAGTACAGATTTGACTATCAGTATTTGTGTACAGTATGTGATGATCAAATCAATATTTTTAGCATGTTCATCACCACAAATCGTAATTATTCTTGTGTCCCTTGCCCAATTACTTTCTAACTCCCTCATCCTCCCCCTTTCCCACCTTTAGTACCTAGAGGTCCATCTCTCCGTCTGGAAGTTTAACATATTATTGTTCTCTCTCTCTCTCTCTCTCTCTCTCTCTCTCTCTCTCTCCCTCTCTCCCCCCCCCCCTCTTCGCTCCCACTTATGAGTAAGGACATGCAATATTTCTCTTTGTGTGCCTGGCTTATTTCACTTAACATGTCTTTCTCTAAGTTTATCCATGTTCCCGTGAATGGCAGGATTTCTTTTTTTTTTTATGGCAGAGTAGTATTCCACAGTGGATATATCTCACATTTTCCTTATCCAGTTGTCCATCAATGGGCATCCATACCTTGGCTATTATGAATAGGGCTATGATGAACAAGAGAGTGCAGTTGTCCCTCCGACATGATGATTTCCACTCCCTTGGGTAGTAGTGAGATTGCTCGATCATATGGTAGTTCTATCTGTAGTTGTTTGAGGAACCTCTATACTGTTTTCCATAATAGCTGTGCAAATTTACAGTCCTACCAACAGTGTAGAAGAGTTCCCCTTTCCCCGCATCCTTGTCAGCATTTGTTGTTCTCAGTCTTTTTGATAATAGCCAGTCTAGCTGTTATCTCAATGTGGTTGCATATGTAAAAGAATGAAACTAGACCCATATCTCTCATAATATACCCAAAACAACTCAAAATAGATTAAAGACTTAAGTATAAGACCTGAAACTATAATGTTCCTAGAAGAAAACATAGGGGAAATACTTCAGGATGAAGGACTGGCCAAAAACTTTATGAATATGACCCCCAAAGCATAAACAACAAACAACAACAACAAAAAAAATAAAATAAAATAAGAAATGGGATATATAAATAAAATCAAAAAGCTTCTGTACAGCAAAGGAAACAATCAACAGAGTGAAAAGACAACCTACAGAGTGGAAGAAAATATTTGCAAACCAAACATCCTACAAGGGATTAATATGCAGAATATACAATGAACTCAAACAACTTCACAGTAAGAAAAATAATAATCCAATTAAAAACGGGCAAAGGAGCTGAATAAACATTTTTCAAAGGAAGACATACAAATGACCAACAGGTACATAAAAATATGCTCAGCATCACTAATCATCAGGGAAATGCCAATTAAAACCACATTGAGACATGCATTTTTATAATCAGTAGGGATGAAGTATTTTAATGCATACAGAAAAATTAAAGGCAATAAAATAATTTTAGTTAAACAAGCAATGATCTTTAAAATGAAAGTTACCATTTAAAGAATTGGTTGCAACCTTGAAATATAGCATTCATTCTCCATATTAAAATGTGACATTACTTAATACAGTCTTTTAATCTATGTTATATTCACTTAATTAATCTGCCATGTCCTATTAGAATTTCCTCTCAAACCTATGTGTCATTCTTAATAGAAAATACAATATTAATTATAATACCAAATAAGCATGTTGGAGTGGACTGAATGATATCCCTCAAAAAGATATGTTTATATCCTAATGCCTGGAACCTATGAATATTAACTTATTAGAAAAAAGAGTTTTGGCACATGTAATCCAGTTAAGGATCTTGAGTTTAGGAGATCATCCTGGATTATTTCTATTGGCCCTAAATTCAACATTGAGTATACTATAAATACACAGAGAAGAGGAGGAGGCAATGTGACCACAAGGTCAGAGATAAGTGTTGCCACACAAGGTTAGATCAGTGTTGCAGCCACAAGCCCAGGAGCACAGATTCTGATCCTCTAGATGCTGTACCAGACAAGGAATGGAATCCCGATAGACTCGGGAGGAAGTAAGGACCTGACAACACATTGATTTTGGACTTTTGGCCTCCAGAACTGTGAGAAAATAAATGTCTGTTCTTTTCAGCCACACCGTTTGAAGTAATTTTTCGTGGCAGCCATAGAAAACTAATACACCAGTATCTTAAAAGTGCTTTCTTCAAGATAAATAAGACCTTTTAGAAAGGACTCCTTTTAATGTCTGGTGCACTCACTGGCTGAGCACGGTCCGGGCGACACCAAGCCAAGGGATGTGATCCCCTTACCCGTCACAACAACAACAACAAAAAAAAAAAAAAAAAAAAAAAAAAAAAAAAAAGGACTCCTTTTAAATTCATAGGTTATAATAAGGTTTTATTTAATATGTCAAAAATAATTGCATGTGTTCTACACTGCCAAGAAATCGAAGTAAGGTGATAGTCAAATCAGTGTTTTATATAATGACTAAGCATTAGATAAGTCACTAAAATAAAACAAATAAAATAAAACGAATAAAATAAGCCTCCTTCTTTAACATGTAGTATTTTATTTCTCATACAAAATACAGAGTTTCTCTCTGAGAAAAATTTAAGCCAAGTAATGGTGAGTATTGCATTTGGAATTTGTAGAGTAAGACAAATTAATATGAACAGTCATATAATGAGATATCCTCTTTGATAATGATGCATTTTCATATCCTCTTACATGTTGCAAGTGTAATCCAGGCATCCTTTTCTGCTTTCATTGCCACTACTACATCAACTTGTCATCCAAATAACTGTAATTAAGCATTCTCTCTAGTCGCTGATTACAGTATGCTGATGAACATTCCCACTGGATTTAATAGCCTTTTTCATAACATCTACAGTAATCATCGCATATTATAATGTCTTTTTTGCTGAAGACTTCTTAAATAATCTAAAATTTAAATTGAACATCCCTTTGATTATTGCAATCTAAAGTTCAACAGGCGCTTAATCAGAAAGGTGTAAGTATCATATCACTGACATCCACTAAGCAATAGGATAATATATATCCAGGGAAAGAAATACTTAAATTCTTTGGTCATCAGTCATGTCATTTTAAAATTAACATGAGCATGTAACCCAGAAAATATTTTCCTGGAAAGTAGCAGAATAACAGGGGGAGATATTTTTGAACTGAACATTTACAACATCCAAACGGCCCATTTTAAGACTTTAAAATACATGCAGTAATGTGCAGAACACAAGTTTAAATCAAGTAAAAGTTTAGCAAGAATTATTGTAGTTAGTATTTAGTTTGGTTCTTACTATTTATAGATACAAAAGAAAGAGGGCATAAACTTTCAAGTCCAGATTTCCAAGGTATGTGTAGATTTTATCAAGACTGTCCTTGAACATGGGCAAGAAGACCTGCTCTGCAAGCCCCATGATTTACAAGGTTGGCGAAATCTTACACACACACACACACACAGAGAGAGAGAGAGAGAGAGAGAGCTCTATAAAATGCATAAGCACCTCTGTTACTTGGGATGCAGAGCTTAGAGTTAGTGTGATCTTAGCCCTAAAAACCAGTTCTTATAACAAATACTATTCAGTCTTCAGAAACATGCTTTACCACATCTCTTGCCCTATGGACTTGAAACAAAAGGCAGCTAGGTTCAAATGCTATAAACGTTTATGTTTTCCCATTGCAAATAGAAAACATGAACTTCTATTTGTCGGGCAAGAAAAATAAATTTAATTACATAAATGCATACTAATATTTGAATTACACATCTCATTATTGTGTTTACTCAACCCTTGTTTGCTGGTCCATTGTTTCTTTGAGCTACTGCACAAGAATATTGTCAACAGACATAAAAAACTTCCAGGAAAACCTCTCAGAGTACATAATTGGATGATTTATAAATATACAATTTCTACAACGTTTTTGAGTATTATTAAGCAAAAACTCACATATAAAAAATTATATTGTAGCATGTATTATAAAAGTTCACTATTTATATGAGTTGAGAAGCCTATGGATCAGATAACTGCCTGTATTAGGATTCTGCAGAGAAACAGAACCAATAGGAAATATATATACATACATATATCTTGGACTTGCCAGCCTGCATGACCACATGAGTCAAATCCTCATAATGAATATATTATCTTATCCGATTGGATCAGATGAATATTATCCTGTCCAATCAATATATAATGAATATATTATCCTATCCAATCATTGGATATCCAATCTGATATGATAATATATTCGTTCCTATCCTATCATATCTGATCCAATCTGATATGATAATATATTCGTTATGAGGATTTGACTCATGTGGTCATGCAGGCTGGCAAGTCCAATCTGCAGGTTGGCCAGCATGCTGGAGGCCCAGGAATAGTTGATGTTCCAGTAGAAAGTCTGTCAGGCAGTAAAAGCCCAGGTTGCAAAAGAAGTTCATGGGCAGTCTGCTGGAGAATTCTCCCACACTCAGGAAAAAGGTGGTCTTTTTGTTCTAGTCAGGCCTTCGAGTAATTAGACGAAGCCCACTCACATTATGGAGGGCTGTCTGCTTCACTCTACTGATTAAAATGCTAATCTCATCCCAAAACATCCTTCATGTTGACACATAAAATTAATGATCAAACAACCTTTACTTAACAAAATATGAGATAAGTCCTGATTTCATATACCTGGCAATTTATTATTTGAAATGTATTTATGTATATTGGTAGGTGATTGGGGGAGGGAAAGGAGCATATGCATAGAACAATGGAAACATTAAAGCAACACAACAAATGAATATTTATATCCACATCAGGAAGGAACAATTAGCCAATCTATGACTCACAGTTCTAATGTGAATAGCATTTATTTATTAATTCCAGCAAATCCATATATGTTGACCTTAATAGGAGCTAAACAAATGCTAACACATCTTGGTCCATTAAACAAAGCAATACACATTTGTGAATAATCAAACACTTTTCCATTTTTCACTTGCATTCTCTGAATCTAATCATTATATTTGAAGCAAACAATTTAAAATGATAATGCATGTACCTTTTTTTGCTGTAGGTTTAGATATAATTCATTCATTTATTTGGTTATTATCTTGAAAGTAAAAGAAGTATGCTTTCTTTTAAATTGAAATACAATTTCTGTTTCCAACACAGTACTTTCTTTTCTTCAAACTGAAAGTCCATTGACCTAAAACAACTCTAAGTTTCACAATATTCATTAATTCCCTCAGCTCTCATTCAAACATTTAGCAAAAGATTTGGCAGAAAATTATTCTACTATTTGAATTTACTTGAAATGCATATTTTTATAAGAATATGTACTTATCTATTTACCTATCCATTCATCTAGTTAGAAAGTAAAAAAAATATGTATAATACATATGATGAAAAGTAAATTCTCCACACGCTCCATATCTCAATGTCTCTTCCCAAAGGTAACCGACCATTGTTCATACTCCTCCAAAATTATGCATATACTATTCAAATACTGCCTACTGTATATCTATTCTTCATACAGAAGTAAGTACATTAAAGACATCATTATACATTTTGCCCTTGTTGGTATTAGGCAGTAAGCTCTTTTGAAGATTTTTCCTTTAAGGTCTATAAGAATAACTTTATTATTAATGGTTGCATATAATTTCTTTTACCAATATTAAAAAAATGTGTTCAAACTGTCACATAAAATGAAACTTTAATATTTTTCTGCTACTCAAAAAATATTGCAATTAACATCTTAAGGCATATATGTTAGCATAATTTTGCAAGTAGATTCAAATGGTATATTTCTAGCAATTAAATGTCTGGGTCAAAGAACATATACATCTTTAATTTGAGAGGTTTTACTAAATTTCCATCCATAAAAAAAAAAAAAAACTGCACCAATTTAGATTTTCATCAGGAGTTAATTGAATTTAAATGACCTTTGAGGTAACAGAAGTCCATTATTCTCCATCTTATTCAGCTTAAATTTTTATTACATTAACTAAATACACTACTTTCTTTTAATTGGATTATAGTGACATCTAAAAAATATTTGAATCTTCTTTGACTTCTTTTCTATTGTCCATGATTTTATCTAATGATGATGGCGAGAATTCAGTACCCAACTTTGGATGCTTGGGTGTAGGTTTAAGTAATGTCACCTTAAATAAAAAAATCTATTTTGATTTTGAAATCATTTTTAGAAAGTATGCAAGAAGCACCTCTCTCACAGTCTTTAATATTTTCATAATTCCTTCAATTTAAAATAGTGTTATTTCTAAAATTTTTATTGGCCTTTAAGACCCAGAGAGCACATAGGTTTACCTGTTTCAGGTTTGCCCACCTCAGTGACTTTGGAGTTGTGAGGGACTCAGTTCATTTTAGCCCTTTAATTTCCCATAACACAACAGAAAAGAGCAGTGGCAGAGGAAATCAATCCCAACTTATCCCTTGTTGAATATCAGCAAACACAATGTCACAAAACCAATGTGAAGAAATGGAGTATGGATTTTCTGCTGACATTTGTAAAGTGCTCATGTCGAAGTATTTTTCTAATACAGAAAAGGTTAGAGCTTAACAAATTAAAACACACATTTCTTTTAAACTGTTATGTTGGTCATTTGGATTAATTTCCATAGCTTTCCTTCCTCAAAAAATAATTCAATCCAATGTGATGTGATCAGATTCAATCCTTGAATTAATCATCGTTCACACGCAAATTTCTTTATTATAAATATATGGCAAACCTGTAAGAACCCATTTTATAGATTGTAGATTTATCTACTGTAATTACAAATTAACTGTCCTAAAAATTTAGTTTCTACCAAAGATGTTTAGTTAGTTGCCCTTGCTTATTAAGAAAGGTATATCTCATTTTCTGCTCACTGCTCTTATAGGTACTTTAATACTTAATAGAAATTTTTAAAAAACATTGTAAATAATTTTATTCTTATAAGAAGACATATTATTAATAAAGTTACATGATAATATATTTATAAATTTAAATATATAATATGATAATGTATTTATAAAATGTAGCTATAATATGATTTTCTTCCCTATATTTCATATGTTATTCTTTTTTTAATAGGAGATACTCCATAATCATGAAATCATTAGTAATTACCAAGCAATTGATCAAACAACAGACTTAATACTGCATTATTTCCAAGTAATAAACTTTGATATTACAAATGTCCATGTATGAATTACATCAGTAAAATTAAAAGAAGTACTATTATAGGAAAAGAGAGAAAAATTTTCAAGGCAAATAGTCATATACAATTTAGAGAGTAATTTCATTATTTCAGGTGAAAGATAATAAGGGCTTCACAGTCAATCATGTCCCCAAGTATTAAGGGTCTACTAGATTTTTCTTTTCAATAATTACATTTACCTTAAGTATATAATTATGGTATCCAATAACTACTTATCTTGGCTATGTCTTTTCACCATCTAGGTTCTATAGTCGTACATGTGAAGTGTCAATAAAGCAATAATGCATATATTTATTTGAGGTTAAAGGAAATAATTGACATGAGAAAAGCAAATGTGCAAATTATGAGCAAATTATAAAATTATAAGTTCATAAAGAGCCCCATGATTTTGTCAGTATTTTTTCTACTTGATTCATATCTTTTGCAGCCATTTTTAAGTCATTTATTCAATTACAACATTCTTAGTATATTGTTCTCTGACAGTTATGTCAAGAAAAAAATATGTGTCAAGGTACCTATTACTTATGCTTATTTTATCAAATCTATAATTTATTCATTATTAAAAATATTGCCCGTCATAGTAGTGACCAAATTATCAATTACTTAAGAGACTTAGGAGTTTATTTCTGTATCAAACAAAAGGCCAAAGCTGATATGGTGGTTACATGGTTGGAGGCCCAGGCTTCCCTTATCTTTTTCTCTGCTAGTCCCTAAACATAGGTTCCATCTCATAATCTAAAATGACTGCTCATCTTCGAGTTTTACTTTGATATCCCATTCAGCAGAAAGTGGAGAAGAATAGAAAGCACAATTATTCTCTTTAAGGACAAAACTCAAAATCAAATACATCACTTTTGTGTTTATATTGTTGGTCAGAAATTACTCACGTGGCCATATCTAGCTATGAGAAGAGCTGGAAAATATAGTCTTTATTCTGGATTATCATAACTAAAATTCAGGTACTCTGTTAATAATTCAAAATATTAATTATTTTAATCTAATAAGTTTGGGGAAGTTTGAGAATCTTTATCCTAGAAATTCTTAATAAAAGGAGCCAACTATTTTGAAGTTATGTTATACAAAGGTAGAAATACAATATTTAAAATTTTACAAGGGATTTTACTGAATATTTAATTGTATTCTCTTCATTTTATGGACAAAGGAAGCATGACTTGATTACTCTAATAGATTACACAGAGTCACAGGGTAGTCTATGAAAGAGCCAAACCTAAAAGAAGGTTTCTTAGTTTCTAGTTTACTTTGTTTTCCTATAAGCGAATTTGTATACAAATCAGAATTAAGAATTCCAGTTGCTTCTAGGGCTTTTTTTGCATGTTTATAGCTAATAAAATTGAGAGACTGTTATTGCTAAAATACATTTGAGGAATTTCGGAAATAAATGCAAGTCTCATTTGGGGTATATTCTTATTTCATAGGAAATAAGTTTGGTTGAATGAACAGAAGACTAATAGTAAAGAAATAATTGCTGCATTTAGCATTATTTTCTTTTCAGGTATTGTCCTAAGCATATTATATTTATATAAGTAAAAATAAATTATATAAGCTTAACATAGAGGAATTTCATGTGGAACCAAATATTCCAGTAAATTGTGATGACATAATATAAAATATAATTTTTATATTTTTCATGAGCATATGGTAGATACTATTTTATTTTCTCAACTTACTTGATTGCCACATTATATTTCTTGTGGTCATAGTCACAGTATAAAGCAGGGCACTATCATGAACAGGGTAAACCAAGGAAATTCTACTCCCCATGAATACAACTAAAAAAGTCTGGAAAAAAATACAGAAAAAAAAATATGAGAGCTATCTTCACATGCGTGTTTAGTTGGCTTGTGAGAAAACTGGGGCAAAATAAAAATAATAGCAAGAAACCTGGTAGTAGAACAAGAAGGGAATAAATAGTATTTGTGGAAATTTTGTGACCCTTAGCTACTATGTTCAGAGATATACTGGGCAGAGGAGAAAGGAGCAAAGGCCAAGGATCCATCCAATTCATGCAGTCCATGAACATGGAACACCAAATGCCATCACACTCTCTGTGAGTATTCACACCATGGAATACTATTCTGCCATAAAAAAGAATGAAATACTCTCATTTTCAACAACATGGATGAACCCTGAGAAGCTTATGTTGAGTGAAATAAGCAAAGCACAGAGGGATAAATACCACATGTGCTCACTTATTTGTGGGAGCTAAGACAGAAAGAAGGAAGGAAAGAAAGACCACAGTAGTGCATTGTACTTGCAGAGGGAGGGAGCATTCCTAGGGCTACAAGACACAGGGTACAAAAGTAATTTCTGGTAATGGGTATGCTGCCAGTATGAATCTGGCCCTCCCATCATGGGCATGAGGGGTGACAATTAGCTTTGTATCTCATGAATATTCATAATAAAAAGGAAGGAAGGAAGGAAGGGGAGGGAGGGAGGGAGGGAGGGAGGGAGAGAGGGAGAGAGAGAGAGAGAGAGAGGGAGAGAAAGAAAGAAAAGAAAGAAAGAAAGAAAGAAAGAAAGAAAGAAAGAAAGAAAGAAAGAAAGAAAGAAGCCTACTGGGCTGAAAGGGGCAGCAATAATCTCCCCTGAACTTTGTAGCCACAAACTACTCCACATATGGATTTGAGATTGATTCACATTCCCTTCTCACTGTGGTCAAAATATTTCAAGTGGAGAATTTATTTTGAAGTGTTCCTGTGTTTATGATGCTCCATTCAACTGAAGAAAAAAAAATTTCTACTCAGGCCTCTAACAATCACTACAGTCAAATTCCAAAAGAGATGAGCTCACAATTAAGACCTCAAAATATGCAAAAGAGAAAACAACAACAACAACCAAAAAAACCCATGTGTTAGAACAAGCAAAACAACACAAAGCAGAAGAAGGATACTGACAAATACTAAAGAGAGTGAATTTGTAAGACACATAGTATACAATCAATATTTTGATGAAATTGATAAAGATAAGCCTTAAAATATAATCAAAGATTCAGATACCATAAAAATGAACAAGAATGTTTGACAAATAACCAAGTAGAATTTCCAAAAATGGAAAGTATAATAATTATAAACTCAGTGGGAGGCTTTCAGCTTATTTTAAGATAATGGCAGATGCCTAGTTATGAATCTCTCCATACTTCCTTAAAAAACCTTTTTAAAGGAAAAATGTCAATCACCTATACCTACAGAATAACTAAAAAGAGAACTCTAAACTATACTTTGTATATAAATTGAAAAATAAACATTCAAGGGAAGTGGAATCCGCATCTAAGCTCACACCAGAATGGAGAATTTAGCTGAAGCTACTTGGAAAACCTATGAATATGAAAGTATCCATTGGTACTATCCATTAAAGAGATTCCAGAAAACATAACTAGAGTTTACCCCCAGAGTGAGATGACCAGACTCTGAGTGGTAACAGCTGAGAGTCTGTTGAGACCCAGTGAGTTCAAAGCACCATCAGTAAGGAGGTTGAAAAGAAAGGAAAGAAAAGTACATAGCACCAGAGGGAGCAGCCTTAAGAACGGATCACTTTTGAGAGAGAGAAGTGTTTCCTTGTAAAGAAGGGGTGTCCCTTGGAGCACACAAATAGTGGTAAAAAGAAAAATATGACTCACAATAAAAGCATTACAGAAATAAGACAGCTAGATTGACAACATTATCATTACACCGAGAAAGTAGGAAAGCCACCCAAACTTCCAGTTGCCTCTGTTGATAATGCACAGTTATTTCAGGAAAAGCTAACACATGTGAAATAAACAAGAAAAATAAAAGCATTATATCTACAAAAGATATAGAAGAGAAATGAAAAGAACGCGAGGATCAAAATTTTTCAATAGAACTAAGTACACAGGAAAGATCTATCTTAGAAGTAAAGGATATCATTATCACGACTTTACAATTTGAATTTTAAAAACAGCTTAAAAAGCATTACAGATTTATCGGCACCGCACTCTACCGAGTGAGCCACGGGCCGGCCCACTAGCATTACAGATTTAAAAGAACACCAAGAGTAAGAAATCTCAGAAAAGAGATGGACTATCAAAAAGAACAGGTGAGCAGGAGACCAACGGGACTAAGGAAAGAAATAGGAAAAAAAATACAAAATATTTTCAAAAATGATGACTAAGTTACTAGGTACTCAAAGGAAAAAAAAAAAAGAATTAGATATGCTTCAAAGTGTGGAAAGGGACACAAAAAATAAAAATAACAAAAGCAAAAGAAAGGAGGCAGATATAAAAAAGATATTTGAAAGATTTAATAAGGAGAGTTAAATTATAAGGCACTTCTCAAAATGTGGTCTGGGATTCATGTCCCTTAGACAGTCCAAGGTGGCCTAGGAGGACAAATCTACTTTTATTTTAATACTAAGACATTATTCTCCTTTTTAATGCTTATTCTTGGATGCATACAGATAACTTCCAAAAGTAGTGACTTATAGTAACATCATTGCTCTGATTGCTAATAAGATGTGTTTTGTACATTATGTGTTTTAAAATTTTATCAGCTGTAATTATTAAATGGGAATTTTAAACAAGTGGGATCAAGATCGTGAAGCAATTTTTCAAAGAATTGTAACAGGAGATGAAACATGGCTTTACCAGTAAGCAATGGCTACAAAGAGGTGGAAGTGGTCCCATCAAAGTGAAGTGGACCAGTCAAGAGCAAGGGTGATGGCAACAGTTTCTTGGGATGCTCAAGATATTTTGCTTGTTGACTTTCTGGAGGGCCAAAGAATGATAACATCTGCTTATTATGAGAGT
>NW_007729034.1:159004-172737 GCF_000696425.1 Galeopterus variegatus
GAGGGCCAAAGAATGATAACATCTGCTTATTATGAGAGTGTTTTGAGAAAGTTAGCCAAAGTTTAAAAAATAAATAAATACCGAGGGTAGCTTTACCAGAAAGTCCTTCTCCATGATGACAATGTTCCTACTCGTTCCTCTAAGCAAATAAGGGCAATTTTGCAAGAGCTTCAATGAGAAATCATTACGCATCTACCTTACAGTCCTGATTTGGCTCCTTCTGACTTCTTGTCTGACTGGGTTTGTGAAATGATTTCCAGTGTGAACCTCCTTTTTATTGTGATTAGACTTGTTTTCTAATCTTAAAAAATCTTTAAAGGGCACCTATTTTTCTTCTGTTAATAACGTAAAAATACTACATTGACATTGTTAAAATCCCAGGACCCTTAGTTCTTTAGGGATGAACTAAATGCCTGGTATCATCTCTTACAAAAGTGTTTTGAACTTAATGGAGTTTATGTTGAGAAATAAAATTCATATTTTTTATTTTTACCTTTTAATTCCATTTCCTACAGACTTTTTGAAGTCTCTTCATATTGCTTTGTCACAATTCCAAAAGTAAATAGGTCATATTTTATTTCCTAGTAAGTTAAGAACAATGCATTTAATTCAATATCTCCCCTAACGTTTGGTACACAAGTTCTCATAAGATAAAGAAGAATCTAAATATTTTAAAATTTGCTTGGTTAGTGCTGAAAAGCCAATAATGACTATATATTAGCTTTCAGAAGTCAGGACTAAAGGTAATAAAATAATCTAGATTTAATTTGCATTTACTATTAAAAGGAATTGGATATCAGCCAGTATTCAGATTTATTAAGAGTCAAAAATGCTGTCACAGCTCATGTGTACATGGAACATTAGTCATTCATTTTGTTAATCTAAAATAATATGGAATATAATTTATCAGGACATCAAAATAATAGCTCTTACTTCATTTCCTCACTTCCATAGGACATGCCTAATAGACTCTACAGCTATACATGTGCTCTATTAGGGCTAATTGAAAACAGATGGTACAATTAACCTGCTTCTTAGTAAAAAGCATTAACACTTAATGCAAAAGTCTAATCACAATAAAAAGAGGTTCACATTGGAAGAGAAAGTGGTGAATAATTCAAAATCATCTGATTTTCTCTTACAAAGTAAATTAAAGAAAGAAAAACTTAATATAACACCACCCAAAGCAGCAATTAGATCATTTGCATCCCTAATCTTTGCTTTCTTTCTCAGATGTACTCCATTTCAGAAGATTCTATACATGATTATCACAATGACTCCTGGTATTTAGGTACAGCATAGCAGAACTGAGCAGGTGATCATGGAACAAATAAGCTGAAAAAGTAATCCATCACAATACAAACTGTACCAAGTGGAAATTAACATGCAAACACTTATGTTAGAAAAACTGCCTCAAGCATTTTATCTTAACAAATTCCATTAAACAGAGATTATTTTGATAATGTGCCATATTTAAATTTAATAATCTCTTAAAAGATAAAGAAAATATTTATTTTTTTCTATTAAAAATAAGTCATCTATAAATGGTGATCATTTCAAAATGTACAACTTTTAGTTGTCTCATAAGGTTTTGTTAAAATGTTTTGAACTTGTGTTTTATAATGAAAAATATTTTTTTTTAAAAAAAAGCAAAGTTTAAAGCACATATCAGGTATACTTGATACCACTCTTCCCTTCTGTATTTAGTGTGGACATCATTAATCAGTCTTTATACCATTTCCTGATGAATCTAGTCTTAGATCTGAAATCCTTTATAATAACATTCTGGAGGTCACTACTATCAAGTCTTAGGGATTGCTGTAATATTGAGAAATCATTTGACAAACCCAGTTTAGGCCTTTCTTTCCTTTACTTAGGGCTGGAATAAATTAGTAAATATATTATTTTTTTAATTAAAAATAACATTACATCAAATTAATTACACAAGATTTATTTCAAAGGAGGAGGCGTGCAGCCTATTTTAGGGGCATTACATTGCAGTGGTGTAATGGATTGAATTATGTCCTCCCAAAACTCACTGAAGCTTGAATTGTGTCCCCCAAGTTTTATGTATTTGAAACTTGGCCCCCACTGTGACTGTTAAGAGGGTGGAAATTCCTGTTATGGTGATGGAAGGATGGAGCTCGAAGAGGTGATTGGATTGTAGGACAGAGCAGTAGAGAATCGATTAAAAATAGTGGTCAAGGGCATGGTTCTGAAGGCTTGAAAAGAAGAGGAGAGTCTGTCTCTCTCTCTCTGCTCTCTCTGCTTCCACCACTTTGCAATGTTAGACCCCTGAGTCACTGTCACCACTACCAGATGGACTTTGGACTTCCCAGCCTCAGAAACTGTAAGCAATAAATTTTGTTTTATTTATAAATTACCCAGCTCCAGGTATTTTGTTATAAGCAAACAAAACGAACTAATACAAGTGGCATGAGAAAAATGTCACTTGTTTCAAGCATTTAGAATTTTTTCTGAAAGAAGTGAAATTTTAAGCATTATTAAAATTGAAGCTGAGCATAAGTTTTATACTAGGATGATAGTAGATTGAGGTTTTACTTTTGGAAAGAATATCTGAAACTATACTGATATGAATAGGTTTTCCTCATAGGACATGATGAAATAGAAGTTTGAACAGAGTACTGAAGGTCTTCAAAGGTCATGAGAATATTGGGCATAATATATAGTAAGTTATGAAAACACAATAAGATCTAAAACAGTTGGTTATAATAGTTGAAGCAGTAAGGGAATGAAACAGGAAAAGTCCTTCAAAAATATGGTAACTCTTCTCCCTCTTCAGTGGCAGGTGAAACTGTTTGACCTTGACTAGACCTCCATGTAAATATACCTAAAGGATTTACTGTCTGTAAGATTTTCTAGGGAAAGCTATGTACTGATTTCTTTTCCAAGGAACACTTTTAACAGCACATCCTATGTCTGGATGTATTTGGTAAATCAATCTGTAATTTTGGATTTATGGACCTCAAATGTACTGATGAATGGACATCACTGTTGTAAGCTTTTTAGCTATAGCTAGTGAGATAGACCTCAAGGTATATACCCATCATAAATGCATTTAGATGTGCATGAAAAGGCTTACACAAAATGTCCTTAACTGCATTATTCATAATAACCCAAACTGTAGCGAACACACGTCTATCTACATAAATGGATAAATTATTTTTGATATTGTCACAAAATGAAATTAAATTTCATTTAAATGAACAAACTACAACTACACACAACAGGAATTTTTTGCTGTTGTTTTTTTTGGCAGCTGGCCAGTACGGGGATACAAATCATTGACCTGGTGTTGTAACACAGGCTCTAACCAACTGAGCTAACTAGCCAGCCCAAGGAAGAAATTTTCAAGCATATTACTCAGTGAAAGAATCCAGACACAAAAGAAGAGTTCACATTATATGATTATATTTAAAACAGACAAAACTAACCCAGTGTTAGAAGGCAGGACAGTTACTTTTGGAGAGGAAGAAAGGTGTTGATTGGAAGAGTACAATGGGGTGGGACTTTGAAGTATTAGTAATGCCCTATTTCTTGCCTTGACTGATGAATATATGACTGTATTTATTTTGTAAGAATTCATGAAACTATACACTTATGATTTATATGTGTTTCTATATCTGACACTACAATTATAAAATCTATGTTTAACAATTCTCTCCACACTGGCTAGACCTGACCTGGAGGTTCAAGTCTCACAAGCTAAGTTTTGAGGAAGAAAGGAAATGTCCTTTAATTTGTGAAAAAACATCCATGTCCACAAATAATTGTCCATATCTGTAATTCTTTCCTTAGAAAAATCTCAAGGAGTTCAAACTCTGTGTGAAAGTTTAAAAATATGTTTAAAAGTTCTTAATACAGTGACACCATGCTTCATGCTATAATTTATAATCAGAAATACATTAATAAATATTTTATAGTCCAGTAAAGAGCTTCTGTACCATTTCTCTCAGAAATTATGCAAATAGAGTAAATGACTTTTAAAATGCACAAACTAAAAAGTGACAGCAATATTCTACCTTTTACAATAATAGATAAAGAGGAATAGCAGATGCAGAAGGCAATAACGGCCTTGGCAGAGAGAAGCAGTGTAAACATAACCGGCTACAGATGGAGGTTCCTATGAAAGCCAGGCTAGTTCATTCCTCTGAAAATGGCCTCTGCTTAATAATTGGAGGTCTAGGTACCATATAAATAGCATACTCAGGCACAATTCTGAAAACAGGAAAACTTTCAGAATCTCAGAACACACTTCACCCTTGTAGGAGAGTGACGGGTTTAACCTCTGGGCTGGGTGATGATGCCAGCCACAGCTGACAACAGTGATGAGGTACTGGTCTGAAAAAGGTGGGATTCATTGGGAAAGTTCTTTCAGAATTATACTTTCTCTTACCACTGAAAACTAACAGACAGTCTTGGAATTCTGTGGTAGACAGAATTCTTAAGAAGATCCCCAGCGATCCACAGTCATGTGCAATCCCCTCCCCCTGAGAATGAGCAACCCTGTGAGTGTGATGAGATATCACTCCCAAGAGTGCATTACAAAGGTGAAAGGAATTTTCAGATGTAACTAGGTCCCTAATCAGCTGACACTGAATTAATCACAGGGCTATTATCTTGGGGAGACCCGGCCTAATTAGATGAATCCTTTAAAAGAGGGATTAGTTCTTCCCTGAATTTTGAGATGCTCTCATACAGGCCTTGAAGCATACAGCCATGTTCTGAACAACCCGTGGAGAAATGAAGCCTCTAAAAGCTGAGAGCCTCAGTCCTATAAATGCAAGAAACTGAATCCTGCCAGCAACCTGAATGAACTTGTTAGAAAATCTCAAGCTCCAGGGCCGACCCTGTAGCTCACTAGGGAGAGTGCGGCGCCGGGAGCGCCCAGGCTGCGGGTTTGAATCCTATGTAGGGTGGCCGGTGCACTCCTTGGCTGAGCGCAGTGTGGGCGACACCATGCCAAGGGTTGCGATCCCCTTACCGGTCACCAAAAAAAAACACAAAAAAGAAGATCTCAAGCTCCACATGAGAACACACCTAGCCAACATCTCNATGAATCCTTTAAAAGAGGGATTAGTTCTTCCCTGAATTTTGAGATGCTCTCATACAGGCCTTGAAGCATACAGCCATGTTCTGAACAACCCGTGGAGAAATGAAGCCTCTAAAAGCTGAGAGCCTCAGTCCTATAAATGCAAGAAACTGAATGCTGCCAGCAACCTGAATGAACTTGTTAGAAAATCTCAAGCTCCAGGGCCGACCCTGTAGCTCACTAGGGAGAGTGCAGCGCCGGGAGCGCCCAGGCTGTGGGTTTGAATCCTATGTAGGGTGGCCGGTGCACTCCTTGGCTGAGCGCAGTGCGGGCGACACCATGCCAAGGGTTGCGATCCCCTTACCGGTCACCAAAAAAAACACAAAAAAGAAGATCTCAAGCTCCACATGAGAACACACCTAGCCAACATCTCGGTAGCAACCTTGTGAAGCCCTGAGCAGAACACCCAGCTTAGTTACGCCCAGACTCCTGGTCCACAGAGACTGTGAAATAATAAATGTGTCTCGTTTTAAGCTGCTAAATTTGTAGTACTTTTTAATGCAGAAGTAGAAAACAAATATATTCTCTTAGACAGAGGACTGAGGAATCATTCTCTTTATTAATGAAAGTGCTTTGGAAGAATCAAACCAATACTAAACTTTTAAGGCCCTCAGTTGCCTTTTAAGGCCCTCAGCTGCCTCATTGAAAACTGACCAGCAGTGATACCTCCTAGTTGGCATCCTGCCTGTCTATACAGGGCATCCAATCAGTTCCCCAGTGCCTTATTTTATAATGTAAATAGACAGGAATTGAAAACTGGCTAGACCTGACCTGGAGGTTCGAGTCTCACAAGCTAAGTCTTGATGAAGAAAGGAAATGTCCTTTAATTTGTGAAAAAATGAGTTGAAGGACATAAGAATATATGGGAAGGCTAGCAATTGTTTAAACAACAACTAAGTACTTTGGAAAACAAATTCCAGAGGAAAATAAGTTTAGTCAAGTTGTTTAGCTAAATATATACCAAACTATTGCAGGGTGGGGGAAATGTAATTTTGGTATGCTAATTTGCTCAGTCATGAGCCATATTTCTATTGTAGTAATAACAGAACACTGAGTATTGACTTAGTCAAATTTCTTTATAAGAGTAAATTCAGCAGCTGCAAGGACAGTGAAGGTGTAAGGGGACCAGACACTCATTTACTCTAAGAAAATTTGTTAGATTATGTCAAAACTCAATAAATCCAGAGTTCTCAGTATAAGCATACTATTTCAGATAGCAAAATACATATCTGAAGAAATGTTAAAAATTTGGAAGGGGTTGATTCTGAGTACCCATTGTAGAGTTGGGCAGGGATAGAATAGTGCATAACTGTTATTAATATACTTTCAGCACATTTGGTTTTTAAAAATATATGCAAAGATCACCTTGATGAAAATAAAAATTATGTTTACAGTATCTAATAGTATAAGTATGAGCTCTGCTCTTTATCTAATGTAAACTATGTGTTTTCCTCAGTGTTAATGCTGCACACTAAGTGGTCCCTGGAGGCCTGAAGGAGTTAATGTACCTCTCTAACTTTTGAAGACCAAGGGAAAACTGAGTCATTAGGGAGCCTCAGGTCCATTAGGCAGAAGGAATGATTACCTAGTAAATAGCAAAAAAAGTGAAAGAGAAAGGGGGAGAGAGTTTGTGAGACTATTAAAATTATATGATGGATTGAACAGGTAACTGTACTAGTTACATGTTCAAATTCCTGTTTGGAAATCCTGATTTGCGCAATAAAGTACTGAAAAAAGAGATTCATGATATTCAGCCATATAGAGCATTGGGATTTCCCTGAGCCTTTATGTAAAGTCTTATTATCTCTGCCAAAACTTGTGAAAAGTTACAAGATAAAGACATTTGTAAATGAACAAAAAATAGAATAAAAAACAAGGAAAATCCAAGAAAGTCATGGACAAGAGAAGATATAATCAGTTATGGTTCGTATATGATAATTAACCTTAAATGTCAAATTAAAATTTTAAAGAAAATCTAATTATATTAATCTTTTTGAAAATACTGTGAAATATGTTTAAAATCAATGGAACTTCAAAAAGAAAAAAAAGATACTTTTTTTTATCTGGCCGTGTGTTTTTATAAAGCAGTAAAGTCACTCGTAACTATGAGAAAAATCTGACCTTCTGTTTTCTTGAAATATCAGAAGGCTGACCAATAAATTTTCAATTCTCTATTTTCAGAAAATAAATGCCCTACACAGACTAGGTTTTTATTTTGTCTCTGTATCTAATTTGTTTCATTACTATAAAGCCATTTAGTCTTCTTTGTCATTTCATATACTTATCTATTAAGCAAATGAGGAGACAAGATGACTCATTTTGATAAGGAGATCTTATTGCTGAAAGCCTTCCTAGATGGAGTGAGTTAGAGACAGGGATGCAAGTCCACTGGGTAAGTAGAGTAGGTCTGCATTTCCAACCCTGCTCTACCTAGAAACCAAAGGTTCCTAGATTAACACATTAGATTTCTTGGTAACATACTCAACAAATATATCAAGTTTCTTAAACTCTGTTTTCTCTTCTTTGTAAAATTTAAGTCTAGCGAACTTAGACATTTCTTTTTTTTTTCTTTTTTTTTTTTTGGTAACATACTCAACAAATATATCAAGTTTCTTAAACTCTGTTTTCTCTTCTTTGTAAAACTTAAGTCTAGCGAACTTAGACATTTCTTTTTTTTTCTTTTTTTTTCCTCTTGTTATATTCCATTTGCTTGTGTAAAATATATTGGAGCTACTAACAAAATATAATAATTTAATTAAAAAACAAACCACCAATTTAGCAATAACAGAAATAAAGGAAAGACAGGATCATAGATGCAAGTCACAATATCCTACATGATTTTTTAGTGTAAGCTCCAAATCTGGGTTTGAACTTCCTAACAGTCAGAGCATGATTCAATTACAAGAATTGCATTTTTTGTTCTCAAAGAAAAATTGCACCAGACACAGTTAAATAGTCAAGGATGACTTTATAGAAGACAATTGCAAAAGGGAGAGAGAGCTTAAACAATTCTGTTAAAACAAAAGGTGAGAGGATTATTAAGCACTGGGTTAAGCTAGTGAAAAAGCAGTAGAGGACTTTAGTGAGGAGGTTGGACAATATGATTAGATAATCTGAGTTTGCTATTTGGTGAATAGTGAAGTTAGGCTCCTACCCTCCCACACAGACTGGTAGACAGGGGCACTATATGTTTTTATGATTTCAAACCTTTGACATTTCAAAGGCATGGCTACTAGGTCCTTGAGAAAGACATTCTTGAGTTGTAAACCTGGCAAGAGGCTCAAAGAATATTTACATTTCAAAGGGGCAGAGAAAAAAATATGCAATTACAAGTTTTCTACAGTAAATGTTGAAGAAGAGGGAAGTTAAGGTCCTAGAGTTAGGAATAAGGCTGTCTAAAGTTTAGTCAAGCTGAGAGACACATCAAGTCTATTTTGGTCACTATGAACAGTATTAACATAATTATTCCTTATGGGGGAAAAAATTTATACCAGTATTTATTTCAAAAAGATATTTGTCAAGAAAATCTCTGCTTTGAACTATATGTTTGTGATCTGGGTTTTAACTTCCTAGCAGTCACAGCATGATTCAGTTACATGAATTGTGTTTTTTTGTTCTCAAAGAAAAATTTCACCAGACATAGTTAAACAGCCAAGGAAGATTTCATTCAAGACTATTGCAATAGTGAGAGAGACTAAACAACTCTGTTAAAGCAAAAGGTGGGAGGATTATTAAGCACCAATGTAATGGTATTTGGAGGTGAGGCCTTTGGGAGGTAATTAGTCATGAGTGTGGAGCCCTCATAAATAGAGTTAATATCTTTAAAATAAGAGTCACCAGAGAGAAGATCTCTCTCTCTTCCATGTGATGATAGAGCAAGGATTAATCCTTCTTGCAAACCAAGAAGAGAACCCTCCTCAGGAATTGAATTGGCTGGCACCTTGGTCTTAGACTTCCAGGTTTCATAACTCTGAGGAATAAATTTCTGTTGTTTAAATCACCCAGTCTATGGTATTATTGTTATAGCAACCCAAACTGATTTAAGACAATCTTCATAAAGAGTCAATGTCATCACTCTTGAAAAGGGTATAGCATTTGCTTTTATGCCAGAATTTTATAAAAATAATGTGAAAATTGTCAGAATGAAAATGGAATCACATGTTTTAAAATCCCTGACAAATAGAGCCAAGGGAGGCCATGAAGGGAAGGGTTCTTATGCATAAATGTCTAATAAAAAGGATTATCACAAAGGACTCTGCATATCCACAACCTTGTACAAAAGGCATCCCAACCTTATACAAAAAATACTGCTGTGAGGAGATCTGCCCAGCAACTGCCTGTCGTACCTCGAATTGGCATCACCTTTGCTATTGACTGTTATAGACAAGGATAATTCTGCCAAGACAATTATGTAATACCCCATCATTCTTCCTTTAAAAGCCTTTGTCTTCCTTCACTGTCTTGAATACACATATAGTTTAATATGACACACGTACCCTTATTACAATGCCCTATATCTGAATAAATATTTTCTATTAGAGAGCCTCTCTCTGTTTGTTATTTGGGTTGACAATAAGAAAGTTAATAGTTAAAATAATCTTTATCCTAGAAAATTACACTTGTGCAATCTTTCGTGGCAGAATTATGAACCTTCAAAAAAGTTAAAACTACTAAAGTTAGAACAGATGGAATATTCTTTTGATTTAGTAAATTATTCACCTAAATGTCTGAGAATAATGCCATGGCATCATTTTAGTGTATCTCAGTCTCCAATACCTAAGCCCCCTTAATATGAAGGAAAGATATACCCAGTTCTAGAGTCTCTAATTTTATTTATCACCTGTAAATGATTTGTGTCAATTATAATGTATTTAGAAATGTATTGGGACTGTTAGTCCTTGGGCCTTTAATACAATTGAGGAAGTATTATGATGTTACCATTACTTTAAATTAGTAGAGTGCAGATAAAGTCTCAAGCAATTTTGTGTACACAAATACTCTTTTGATCTTCATAGTAATATTTAAAGTAAACAGGACATGTATTACTGTACCCATTTTGCTGATACACATATAGAATTTGGAAAAATTAAAGATTACTTTTAGTGATGTACTAACCTTGGAGATGGACAATGAGAAAAATAAGAGCAGAATACTTAAAACAAATGCTATTCATGTATAAGTTAGAAAGTTTATGAATTCCAAAATCTTTATTTCTGTTTGGTCAATAACAATAAGTAGACTTTTATCTCTCTCTCTCTCTCTTTTTTAAAGTTAAACCGACCAAAAATTGAGGATAAACCAGAGATAATTGAATTAGACTGTGTTTATAAGTGGTGTTATTTGCCTCAGAAACATTCTGCAATTAAATTGTCAATAAACTTGTCCTGGTCCAAATAGGATAGCTTAGATAGGTGGCATATTTAGATCAAATAATGTGAAAATAAAAGAATAGTTATAAAATAAGCATACAACATTAAATGACTTGCAGATAAATAAAAACTAAAATTTTCTGATAAAGGTAATCAAAAATTATTAATGAAGTTGCTGAAGGATCCAGGCGATTTAGGACAGGTTAGATTTTACTAGGCCGAAGTACTTTAGTTGCATTTCATGTGCCATAAGTATTGATACGGACATGAATAAAGTAAAAGTTAAATTGGGAGAGATGATAATAAGGCAAAGATATATATTCTTGAATACAGGGATAAATTTTTAGAATAAAGTACCAATTTAATAAAGTAGGGGAGAAACATACAGACATCCATGTGCAAACCCATCACACAATCTAGAAGATTCCATAATAATTTAACAGTCGATTGAATTTACACAACAGGGAGTAAAGGAAAATAAGGATAACCAATAGAATGTATGTATTTTGAGGAAGACACAGAAAAGATAGTAAAAAAAAAAAGAAAAAAATTCATATTTCAAGCTAAAACACTCAAGATTAAGTTAAGCGCAGATTAAACCTTCGTCAAGTATAAAGTTCTTTGTCCTAGAACCATAACAAGTACTTGATAATATTATCTTTTTTCTTACCATTTATTTTTATCAGTATGCATCTTAAAACTTTTACACTTAAGTCACATATCTTGTGATCCATACAAATTTATCTTTGTCAAATGTTAGGTAAGTTCCATGTTGAAACTACATATAATACCCAGAAAAAAGGAACCTCACATCAAAATTCACTGTGACTTGAAGTAAAGAATTCCTTCAAATCTGACATAAGTAAAGTTAGCAACTAAAAATTTGAGATACTCTTTCCCTTAAACTGGCCATTGGGTGGCTGCTTGACTTCAAATGATTCATTTATTTTTGTGTTAACTTTTTGAAATAATTTTGAACGTAAAGAAGAGTTGCAAACTCAGCACAGAGAATTTTGCCATATCTTTGCCCAGCTTCCCCTAACGTTACCATCTTACATTATGATAATACAATTATAAAAACTAAGAAAATGGCACAATGCTACTAACTAAACTTTACTAAACTAAAGAATTTTTTTAACATTTCAGTTGTTTTACTACTACTCTACATTCTTCTTGTAGAATTCTGGCTTAAGAAGGGTTTTTTGTTGTTTTACCTCTTTTTTTTTTTTTTTTTTCCTTTTAGCACTTTAAAGATGTCTCTCCAACGTCGTCTGGCTTGCAAAGATTATGATAAGAAGTTTGCTATAATTCTTACCTTTGTTCTTCTGTATGTAATGTCTCTTTGTCTTCAGGATTTTCTCTTTGCCTTTTATTTTCAGCACTTTCTATATGATATACCTAGGTTTCTGTTTGTTTGTTTGTTTCATTATTTGTTCTTCTTGGTGTTTTCTGTTTTCATTTGATCTGTGGTTTGTGTTTTGTCATTAACTTTGGAAAATTCTCAGCCATTACTTCTACAAATATTTCATGTGCCCTGTGTCTTCCTTCTTGTTCTAGGTTCTAATTTACATATTAAAATTATTTGATGGAATAGGATGCACTGTTTGTTTTTTTGTTTGTTTACTTTTTTCTCTTTGTGTTAAGTTTGGATAATTTCTATTGACCTATCTTCAAGTTCACTGATTTATTCCTCAGTTGTATCGAGGCTCTTGAAAAGTCAACCAAAATTACTTGTTTTTGCTGTTACTGATTTTTCATTTGTGGCATTTCTATTTAAGTATTCTTTATAGTTTTCATCTCTGCTGAAATTACCCACCTGATCTTGCATGTTATTTGTCTTCTATTTAGATTTTTTAATATTCTAAATGTATTTATTTTGAATTCTTTCAGTTAGTTTCAATATATGTGTCATATCTGAGTCAGGTTCTGATGACTGCTTTGTCTCTTGGGAGTGTTCTGTTTTCTCTTGCCTTTTGCATACCTGTGATTTTTTTGTTGGAAGCCAATCATATTAACTAGAATGGTCAAGACTTCAGTATTCAGTTTTTATGCCGGAAATAGAAACACCTTTTTTTCTGCTGTGTCTTTAGAATGAGGATTTAAGTTAATCTAGTTAGGAATTAGGCCAGGTTTGAAGTTTGTTGTTAAGGTGCTTATGTTTAGTGTACTATGGGTTTCTAATCTCTGTAGCAATACATTGTATTAAGATGGGGGCTAATATAAAAGAGGATTATTTTTTTGTTTTTGTTGTTCTTTTTGTCATTTTTGTATTTGTTGCACCCTTGACTTTAGGTCTTTCCTTTGTACTGCACCTCAGAAGGTTTTTGTTGTTTGTTTGTTTCCCCATCCTTTTATCCTTCTCTGGTACCTCTCAACACTGTTTTTCTGTAATTTCTTACTCAACACTTGTTACTATGAGGGGTAGGTGTGGAGCATCCTCAGAAGGTTTTTGTTGTTTGTTTGTTTCCCCATCCTTTTATCCTTCTCTGGTACCTCTCTCAACACTGTTTTTCTGTAATTTCTTACTCAACACTTGTTACTCTGAGGGGTAGGTGTGGAGCAATAGAAAGATCTTCTCTGCTGTTTTTATTAAGTCTCTGTCTTTGGAAGGCACCACATCCCTCCACCTCAGTAGCGTGGCCCCCTCAGTTTTCCTACCCCTCTCCTTGCTGTAGTCCTAGGTGTAGGACATATTTCTGCCCCTACCTCAGAAGTAGGGGTATTTTCTGTTTTCTTACGTTTACTGCAATAGGTTTCCACCGATAAGTGTGACAGTGTTTTTATCCTTCCTCCACAGGTACAGACTTGATCCATAAGTAAGACAGGGGAGAAGTGTCCCTGTGAAATTCCATCCTCCTCCCATTGTGACTGCTTTCCATCTCCTATAAATTCACCCTAAAGTTACACTTACTTAAAATTTTCTCCAGTGTTTCCTAGAGAAAAGTACAGACTCCTCCAGTTTCTGCAGCCCACTGGGTTTCACAGTCTCTTGCAGTATACAATTAGCTCCACCAATCCATCAACCATGCTTTCTGAATTCTTCTTACTGACATCTGATTGCATCTGTCCCAGGTAAGACTGTGCTTGCTTATATTTTCCTATTTGGACAAAAGTTTCTCAGTCCTCTAGGTGTTGGGCCAGTTGGTTGCACTGCCACATGGATTTCCGATGGGTTCAAGAAACCTCTTTTTTTTTTTTTTCGTTAAATTTTTTTTTTTTCAATATACAAAGTATATGATTATTATGGCCCC